>NW_026903384.1:0-4842 GCF_024500385.1 Phyllopteryx taeniolatus
GAGTGTGTCGAAGTCATTCGGCCCACTAGCTCTAACGTAAGGTTCAAACGTTCTGCCGAAATCACATAGGTCGACATGTTACAATGAAAGTCAATAAACGCCTACTACTGGAGCGAAACAGATTGCTTCGACTTGTGGTTCGGCCGCATGACCTCCGGAGAGCTTGGAAGAGACCTAATCTGAAAGGTGGATTCACAACGATCGAGTGTGTCGACGTCAGCCCGAAGTTCAAACTTAAGGGTTCAAAGTTCTGCGAAATCACATAGGTGACATGTTACAATTTAGTCAATAAAAGCCTACTACTGGAGCGAAACGGAATGCTTTGACGCTCGCCTTTCGCGCACGACTTCCGAGAGGCTTTGAAGAGACCCCCTGAAAGGTGGATTCACACGATCAAGTGTGTCAACGTCAGCCTCGAGCTCAAACTTAGGGTTCCAAAGTCCCCGAATCACATAGGTCGTCTTGTTACAATTTAGCAATAAAGGCTATGATGGAGTGAAACGGACTGCTTCGACGCTCGCCTGTCGGCCGCACAGTACCTCCGAGAGGCTGAAGAGACCTCCCTGAAGGTGGATCACAACGATCGAGTGTCTCGACGTCAGGCTACTAGCTCGAACCTATGGTTCCAAATAGTCCTGGCCGAAATCTCATACGTCTCTTGTTACCATTTAGTCAATAAAGCCTACTACGGAGTGCAACGAATGCTTCGACGACTCGTGTTCGGCCGCACGACCCTCGAGAGGCTTGGAAGAGACCCTCATCATCGAAAGGTGGGTGGATTCACAACGATCGCGTGTGTCGAACGTCAGCCACTAGCTCAAACTGTAGGGTTCAATAAGTTCTTGCCGAAATCACATAGGTCGTCATGTTACAAGTTAGTCAATAAAGGCCTACTACTGGAGCGTAACGAATGCTTCGATTCTCGCTGCAGTCGGAGCCTCGCACGAACCTCCGTAGAGGCTTGGAAGAGACCTCAATCTGGAAGGTGGATCACAACGATCGATGTGTGTCGAACGTCAGCACACTAGCTCTAACTTATGGGTTCAAAAGTTCTGCCGAAATCACCTAGTGCTCATGTTACATTTAGTCAATACGCCTTCGACTGAGCGAAACTGAATGCTTCGATGCAAGTGGTCTCACGCTCGGCCTCACAACCGGCGAGACGCTTGAGACCTCTCTGAAAGTGGATTCACATCGATCGAGTGTGTCGAACGTCGAGCCCACTAGCTCTAACTAAGACGTTCTAGAAGTTCTGCCGAAATCTACATAGGACTCGCAGGTTACAATTACTCCATATACGCCTACTACTGAGCCGCAAACGGAACGCTTCTGACGCTCGCCTGGTTCGGCCGCACTACATCCGAGAGGCTTGGAAGAGACTCATCTAAAAGGTGATTCACACGCTCGCGTGTGTCGAACGTCAGCACACTAGCTCCACTTAAGGGTTTCTAAAGTGCTGCCGAAATCACATAGGTCGACATGTTACCATTTAGTCAATAAAGGCCTACACAGGAGCGAAACGAAATGCTCGATGCTCGTGGTTCGCCGCACTACATCCGAGAGCATGGAAGAGACATCCATCTGAAAGAGGATTCACAACGATCAGTGTCGACGAGCCCACTAGCTCAAACTAGGTTCAAAGTTCTGCCGAAATCACATAGGTCGTCATGTACAATTTAGTCAATAAAGGCCTACTACTGGAGCGAACGAATGCTTTACGGCTCGCTCGGCCGCACGACCTCCAGAGGCTTGGAAGAGACTCCTTGATAGGTGGATTCACACGATCAGTGTGTCGAACGTCAGCCCACTAGCTCTAACTAAGGGTTCAAAGTTCTGCCGAAATCACATAGGTCGTCATGTTACAATTAGTCATAAAGGCCTACTACTGAGCGAAACGGAATGCTTCGACATCGCTTGTTTCGGCCGCACGACCTCCGAGAGGCTTGGAAGAGACCTCATCTGAAAGGTGGATTCACAACGATCGAGTGTGTCGAACGTCAGCCCACTAGCTCAAACTTAAGGTTCAAAAGTTCTGCCGAAATCACATAGTCGTCATGTTACAATTTAGTCAATAAAGCCTACTACTGGAGCGAAACGAATGCTTCGACGCTCGCTGGTTCGGCCGCACGACTCGAGAGGCTTGGAAGAGACCTCATCTGAAAGGTGGATTCACACGATCGAGTGTGTCGAACGTCAGCCCACTAGCTCTAAACTTAAGGTTAAAAGTTCTGCGAATCCACTAGGTCGTCATGTTCAATTTAGTCAATAAAGGCCTACTACTGGAGCGAAACGATGCTTTGACGTCGCTCGTCGTTCGGCCCACAACCGCCAAGGACTTGGGAGAGGACTCCCCTGAAAGGTGGATTCACACAGATCGAGTGTGTCGAACGTCAGCCCACTAGCTAAACTTAAGAGTTCATAAAGTTCTGCCGAATCACATAGGTCGTCATGTTACAATTTAGTCAATAAAGGCCTACTACTGGAGCGAAACGAATGCTGACGACTCGCTCGTGGTTTCGCTCAGCCGACCTCCGAGAGGCTTGGATAGAGACCTCATCTAGAAAGGTGGATTCACAACGATCGAGTGTGTCGAACGTCAGCCCACTAGCTCAACTTAAGGGTTCAAAAGTTCTGCCGAAATCACATAGTCGTCATGTTACAATGTAGCAATAAACGCGCCTACTACTGGAGCGAAACAGAAATGCTTCGACGCTCGTGGTTCGGCCCGCACGACCTCCGAGAGTTGGAAGAGACCTCATCTGAAGGTGGATTCACAACGATCGAGTGTGTCGAACGTCAGCCCAGAAGGTCAAACTTAAGGGTTCAAAAGTTCTGCCGAAATCACATAGGTCGTCATGTTACAATTTAGTCAATAAAGCCTACTACTGGAGCGAAAAACGAATGCTTCGACGCTCGCTGTTCGGCCCGCACGACTTCCGAGAGGCCTTGGAAGAGACCTCCCCTGAAAGGTGGATTCACAACGATCGAGTGTGTCGAACGTCAGCCCACGAGCTCTACTTAAGGGTTCCAAAGTCCTGCCGAAATCACATAGGTCGTCATGTTACAATTTAGTCAATAACGCCTACTACTGGGAACGAAACGGAATGCTTCGACGCTCGTGTTTCGGCTGCACAACCTCCGAGAGGCTTGGAAGATACCTCATCTGAAAGGTGGATTCACAACGATCGAGTGTGTCGAACGTCAGCACACTAGCTCTAACTTAAGGGTTCAAAAGTCCTGCCGAAATCACATAGGTCGTCATGTTACAATTTAGTCAATAAAGGCCTACTACTGGAGCGAAACGGAATGCTTCGACGCTCGTGTTTCGGCCGCACGACCTCCGAGAGGCTTGGAAGAGACCTCATCTGAAAGGTGGATTCACAACGATCGAGTGTGTCGAACGTCAGCCTACTAGCTCAAACTTAAGGGTTCAAAAGTTCTGCCGAAATCACATAGGTCGTCATGTTACAATTTAGTCAATAAAGGCCTACTACTGGAGCGAAACTGAATGCTTCGACGGTCGCCTGGTTCGGCCGCACGACCTCCGAGAGGCTTGGAAGAGACCTCATCTGAAAGGTGGATTCACAACGATCGAGTGTGTCGAACGTCAGCCCACTAGCTCTAACTTAAGGGTTCAAAAGTTCTGCCGAATCACATAGGTCGTCATGTTACAATTTAGTCAATAAAGGCTACTACTGGAGCGAAACGGAATGCTTCGACGCTCGTGGTTCGCCGCACGACCTCCGAGAGGCTTGAGAGACCTCATCTGAAAGGTGGATTCACAACGATCGAGTGTGTCGAACGTCAGCACACTAGCTCTAACTTAAGGGTTCAAAAGTTCTGCCGAAATCACATAGGTCGTCATGTTACAATTTAGTCAATAAAGGCCTACTACTGGAGCGAAACGAATGCTTCGACGCTCGGGTTCGGCTCACGACCTCCGAGAGGCTTGGAAGAGTACCTCATCTGAAAGGTGGATTCACAACGATCGAGTGTGTCGAACGTCAGCCCACTAGCTCGAACTTAAGGGTTCAAAGTTCTGCCCGAAATCACATAGGTCGTCATGTTACAATTTAGTCAATAAAGCCTACTACTGGAGCGAAACGGAATGCTTCGACGACTCGTGTTTCGGCTCGCACGACCTCCGAGAGGCTTGGAAGAGACCTCATCTGAAGGTGGATTCACAACGATCGAGTGTGTCGAACGTCAGCCCACTAGCTCAAACTTAAGGGTTCAAAGTTCTGCCGAAATCACATAGGTCGTCATGTTACAATTTAGTCAATAAAGGCCTACTACTGGAGCGAAACGGAATGCTTCGACGCTCGTGGTTCGGCCGCACGACCTCCGAGAGGCTTGGAAGAGACCTCATCTGAAAGGTGGATTCACAACGATCGAGTGTGTTCGAACGTCAGCCCATAGCTCAAACTTAAGGTTCAAAAGTTCTGCCCGAAATCACATAGGTCGTCATGTTACAATTTAGTCAATAAAGCCTACTACTGGAGCGAAACGGAATGCTTCGACGCTCGTGGTTCGGCCCACACCTCGAGAGGCTTGGAAGAGACCTCCATCTGAAAGGTGGATTCACAACGATCGAGTGTGTCGAACGTCAGCCCACTAGCTCAAACTTAGGGTTCAAAGTTCTGCCGAAATCACATAGTCGTCATGTTACAATTTAGTCAATAAAGGCCTACTACTGGAGCGAAACGGAATGCTTCGACGCTCGTGGTTCGGCGCACGACCTCCGAGTAGGCTTGGAAGAGACCTCATCTGAAAGGTGGATTCACAACGATCGAGTGTGTCGAACGTCAGCCCACTAGCTCAACTTAAGGGTTCAAAGTTCTG
>NW_026903385.1:0-4772 GCF_024500385.1 Phyllopteryx taeniolatus
TACTGGAGCGAAACAGAGAGCTTTGACGCTCGCCGTTCGGCCCCACGACCTCCGAGAGGCTTGGAAGAGGCCTCCCCTGAAAGCTGGATTCCCACCGATCGTTTGTTTAAAATCTTAGCCCACTAGCTCAAAAGGAAGCGCTAAAAAGTCCTGCCAAAATCACATCGGTCGTCATGTTACAATTTAGTCAAAGGCCTACTACTGGAGCGAAACCGAGAGCTTTGACGCTCGCCGTTCGGCCCCACGACCTCCGAGAGGCTTGGAAGAGGCCTCCCCTGAAAGCTGGATTCCCACCGATCGTTTGTTTCAAATCTAAGCCCACTATCTCAAAAGCAAGCGCTAAAAAGTCCTGCCAAAATCACATCGGTCGTCATGTTACAATTTAGTCAAAGGCCTACTACTGGAGCGAAACCGAGAGCTTTGACGCTCACGGTTCGGCCCCACGACCTCCGAGAGGCTTGGAAGAGGCCTCCCCTGAAAGCTGGATTCCCACCGATCGTGTGTTTCAAATCTTAGCCCACTAGCTCAAAAGGAAGCGCTAAAAAGTGCTGCCAAAATCACATAGGTCGTCATGTTACAATTTTGTCAAAGGCCTACTACTGGAGCGAAACCGAGAGCTTTGACGCTCGCCGTTCGGCCCCACGACCTCCGAGAGGCTTGGAAGAGGCCTCCCCTGAAAGCTGGATTCCCACTGATCGTTTGTTTCAAATATTAGCCCACTAGCTCAAAAGGAAGCGCTAAAAAGTCCTGCCAAAATCACATCGGTCGTCATGTTACAATTTAGTCAAAGGCCTACTACTGGAGCGAAACCGAGAGCTTTGACGCTCGCCGTTCGGCCCCACGACCTCCGAGAGGCTTGGAAGAGGCCTCCCCTGAAAGCTGGATTCCCACCGATCGTTTGTTTAAAATCTTAGCACACTAGCTCAAAAGGAAGCGCTAAAAAGTCCTGCCAAAATCACATCGGTCGTCATGTTACAATTTAGTCAAAGGCCTACTACTGGAGCGAAACCGAGAGCTTTGACGCTCGCCGTTCGGCCCCACGACCTCCGAGAGGCTTGGAAGAGGCCTCCCCTGAAAGCTGGATTCCCACCGATCGTTTGTTTCAAATCTTAGCCCACTATCTGAAAAGGAAGCGCTAAAAGGTCCTGCCAAAATCACATAGGTCGTCATGTTACAATTTAGTCAAAGGCCTACTACTGGAGCGAAACAGAGAGCTTTGACGCTCGCCGTTCGGCCCCACGACCTCCGAGAGGCTTGGAAGAGGCCTCCCCTGAAAGCTGGATTCCCACCGATCGTTTGTTTCAAATCTTAGCCCACTAGCTCAAAAGGAAGCGCTAAAAAGTCCTGCCAAAATCACATCGGTCGTCATGTTACAATTTAGTCAAAGGCCTACTACTGGAGCGAAACCGAGAGCTTTGACGCTCGCCGTTCGGCCCCACGACCTCCGAGAGGCTTGGAAGAGGCCTCCCCTGAAAGCTGGATTCCCACCGATCGTTTGTTTCAAATCTTAGCCCACTAGCTCAAAAGGAAGCGCTAAAAAGTCCTGCCAAAATCACATCGGTCGTCATGTTACAATTTAGTCAAAGGCCTACTACTGGAGCGAAACCGAGAGCTTTGACGCTCGCCGTTCGGCCCCACGACCTCCGAGAGGCTTGGAAGAGGCCTCCCCTGAAAGCTGGATTCCCACCGATCGTTTGTTTCAAATCTTAGCACACTAGCTCAAAAGGAAGCGCTAAAAAGTCCTGCCAAAATCACATCGGTCGTCATGTTACAATTTAGTCAAAGGCCTACTACTGGAGCGAAACCGAGAGCTTTGACGCTCGCCGTTCGGCCCCACGACCTCCGAGAGGCTTGGAAGAGGCCTCCCCTGAAAGCTGGATTCCCACCGATCGTTTGTATCAAATCTTAGCCCACTAGCTGAAAAGGAAGCGCTAAAAACTCCTGCCAAAATCACATAGGTCGTCATGTTACAATTTAGTCAAAGGCCTACTACTGGAGCGAAACGAGAGCTTTGACGCTCGCCGTTCGGCCCCACGACCTCGAGAGGCTTGAAGATGCCTCCCTGAAAGCTAGATTCCCACGATCGTTTGTTTCAAATCTTAGCCCACTAGCTGAAAAGCAAGCGCTAAAAAGTCCTGCCAAAATCACAAAGGTCGTCATGTTACAATTTAGTCAAAGGCCGACTACTGGAGACGAAACCGAGAGCTTTGACGCTCACGGTTCGGCCCCACGACCTCCGAGAGGCTTGGAAGAGGCCTCCCCTGAAAGCTGGATTCCCACCGATCGTTTGTTTCAAATCTAAGCCCACTATCTCTAAACCAAGCGCTAAAAAGTCCTGCCAAAATCACATCGGTCGTCATGTTACAATTTAGTCAAAGGCCTACTACTGGAGCGAAACGAGAGCTTTGACGCTCACGGTTCGGCCCCACGACCTCCGAGGCTGGAAGAGGCCTCCCTGAAAGCTGGATTCCCGACCTGATCGTGTGTTTCAAAATCTTAGCCCACTAGCTCAAAAGGAAGCGCTAAAAAGTGCTGCCAAAATCACATAGGTCGTCATGTTACAATTTTGTCAAAGGCCTACTACTGGAGCGAAACCGAGAGCTTTGACGCTCGCTCGTTCGGGCCCCACGACTCCGAGAGGCTTGGAAGAGGCCTCCCTGAAAGCTGGATTCCCACCGATCGTTGTTTTCAAATCTTAGCCCACCTAGCTCAAAAGGAAGCGCTAAAAAGTCCTGCCAAAATCACATCGGTCGTCATGTTACAATTTAGTCAAAGGCCTACTACTGGAGCGAAACCGAGAGCTTTGACGCTCGCCGTTCGGCCCCACGACCTCCGAGAGGCTTGGAAGAGGCCTCCCCTGAAAGCTGGATTCCCACCGATCGTTTGTTTCAAATCTTAGCACACTAGCTCAAAAGGAAGCGCTAAAAAGTCCTGCCAAAATCACATCGGTCGTCATGTTACAATTTAGTCAAAGGCCTACTACTGGAGCGAAACCGAGAGCTTTGACGCTCGCCGTTCGGCCCCAGGACCTCCGAGAGGCTTGGAAGATGCCTCCCCTGAAAGCTGGATTCCCACCGATCGTTTGTATCAAATCTTAGCCCACTATCTGAAAAGGAAGCGCTAAAAGGTCCTGCCAAAATCACATAGGTCGTCATGTTACAATTTTGTCAAAGGCCTACTACTGGAGCGAAAAAGAGAGCTTTGACGCTCGCCGTTCGGCCCCACGACCTCCGAGAGGCTTGGAAGAGGCCTCCCCTGAAAGCTGGATTCCCACCGATCGTTTGTTTCAAATCTTAGCCCACTAGCTCAAAAGGAAGCACTAAAAAGTCCTGCCAAAATCACATCGGTCGTCATGTTACAATTTAGTCAAAGGCCTACTACTGGAGCGAAACCGAGAGCTTTGACGCTCGCCGTTCGGCCCCACGACCTCCGAGAGGCTTGGAAGATGCCTCCCCTGAAAGCTAGATTCCCACCGATCGTTTGTTTCAAATCTTAGCCCACTAGCTGAAAAGCAAGCGCTAAAAAGTCCTGCCAAAATCACATCGGTCGTCATGTTACAATTTAGTCAAAGGCCTACTACTGGAGCGAAACCGAGAGCTTTGACGCTCACGGTTCGGCCCCACGACCTCCGAGAGGCTTGGAAGAGGCCTCCCCTGAAAGCTGGATTCCCACCGATCGTTTGTTTCAAATCTTAGCCCACTAGCTCAAAAGGAAGCGCTAAAAAGTCCTGCCAAAATCACATAGGTCGTCATGTTACAATTTAGTCAAAGGCCTACTACTGGAGCGAAACCGAGAGCTTTGACGCTCGCCGTTCGGCCCCACGACCTCCGAGAGGCTTGGAAGAGGCCTCCCCTGAAAGCTGGATTCCCACCGATCGTTTGTTTCAAATCTTAGCCCACTAGCTCAAAAGGAAGCGCTAAAAAGTCCTGCCAAAATCACATCGGTCGTCATGTTACAATTTAGTCAAAGGCCTACTACTGGAGCGAAACCGAGAGCTTTGACGCTCGACGGTTCGGCCCCACGACCTCCGAGAGGCTTGGAAGAGGCCTCCCCTGAAAGCTGGATTCCCACCGATCGTTTGTTTCAAATCTTAGCCCACTAGCTCAAAAGAAGCGCTAAAAAGTCCTGCCAAAATCACATCGGTCGTCATGTTACAATTTAGTCAAAGGCCTACTACTGGAGCGAAACCGAGAGCTTTGACGCTCGCCGTTCGGCCCCACGACCTCCGAGAGGCTTGGAAGAGGCCTCCCCTGAAAGCTGGATTCCCACCGATCGTTTGTTTCAAATCTTAGCCCACTAGCTCAAAAGGAAGCGCTAAAAAGTCCTGCCAAAATCACATCGGTCGTCATGTTACAATTTAGTCAAAGGCCTACTACTGGAGCGAAACCGAGAGCTTTGACGCTCGCCGTTCGGCCCCACGACCTCCGAGAGGCTTGGAAGAGGCCTCCCCTGAAAGCTGGATTCCCACCGATCGTTTGTTTAAAATCTTAGCACACTAGCTCAAAAGGAAGCGCTAAAAAGTCATGCCAAAATCACATCGGTCGTCATGTTACAATTTAGTCAAAGGCCTACTACTGGAGCGAAACCGAGAGCTTTGACGCTCGCCGTTCGGCCCCAGGACCTCCGAGAAGCTTGGAAGATGCCTCCCCTGAAAGCTGGATTCCCACTGATCGTTTGTATCAAATCTTAGCCCACTATCTGAAAAGGAAGCGCTAAAAGGTCCTGCCAAAATCACAATAGGTCGTCATGTTACAATTTTTTTCAAAGGCCCT
>NW_026903386.1:0-4758 GCF_024500385.1 Phyllopteryx taeniolatus
AAGTCCTGCCAAAATCACATCGGTCGTCATGTTACAATTTAGTCAAAGGCCTACTACTGGAGCGAAAACCGAGAGCTTTGACGCTCGCCGTTCGGCCCCACGACCTCCGAGAGGCTTGGAAGAGGCCTCCCCTGAAAGCTGGATTCCCACCGATCGTTTTGTTTCAAATCTTAGCCCACTAGCTCAAAAGTAAGCGCTAAAAAGTCCTGCCAAAATCACATAGGTCGTCATGTTACAATTTAGTCAAAGGCCTACTACTGGAGCGAAACCGAGAGCTTTGACGCTCGCCGTCGGGCCCCACGACCTCCGAGAGGCTTGGAAGAGGCCTCCCCTGAAAGCTGGATTCCCACCGATCGTTTGTTTCAAATCTTAGCACACTAGCTCAAAAGGAAGCGCTAAAAAGTCCTGCCAAAATCACATAGGTCGTCATGTTACAATTTAGTCAAAGGCCTACTACTGGAGCGAAACCGAGAGCTTTGACGCTCGCCGTTCGGCCCCACACCTCCGAGAGGCTTGGAAGAGGCCTCCCCTGAAAGCTGGATTCCCACCGATCGTTTGTTTCAAATCTTAGCCCACTAGCTCAAAAGAAGCGCTAAAAAGTCCTGCCAAAATCACATCGGTCGTCATGTTACAATTTAGTCAAAGGCCTACTACTGGAGCGAAACCGAGAGCTTTGACGCTCGCCGTTCGGCCCCACGACCTCCGAGAGGCTTGGAAGAGGCCTCCCCTGAAAGCTGGATTCCCACCGATCGTTTGTTTCAAATCTTAGCCCACTAGCTCAAAAGTAAGCGCTAAAAGTCCTGCCAAAATCACATAGGTCGTCATGTTACAATTTAGTCAAAGGCCTACTACTGGAGCGAAACCGAGAGCTTTGACGCTCGCCGTTCGGCCCCACGACCTCCGAGAGGCTTGGAAGAGGCCTCCCCTGAAAGCTGGATTCCCACCGATCGTTTGTTTCAAATCTTAGCCCACTAGCTCAAAAGGAAGCGCTAAAAAGTCCTGCCAAAATCACAAAGGTCGTCATGTTACAATTTAGTCAAAGGCCTACTACTGGAGCGAAACCGAGAGCTTTGACGCTCGCCGTTCGGCCCCACGACCTCCGAGAGGCTTGGAAGAGGCCTCCCTGAAAGCTGGATTCCCACCGATCGTTTGTTTCAAATCTTAGCCCACTAGCTCAAAAGAAGCGCTAAAAAGTCCTGCCAAAATCACATCGGTCGTCATGTTACAATTTAGTCAAAGGCCTACTACTGGAGCGAAACCGAGAGCTTTGACGCTCGCCGTTCGGCCCCACGACCTCCGAGAGGCTTGGAAGAGGCCTCCCCTGAAAGCTGGATTCCCACCGATCGTTTGTTTCAAATCTTAGCCCACTAGCTCAAAAGGAAGCGCTAAAAAGTCCTGCCAAAATCACATAGGTCGTCATGTTACAATTTAGTCAAAGGCCTACTACTGGAGCGAAACCGAGAGCTTTGACGCTCGCCGTTCGGCCCCACGACCTCCGAGAGGCTTGGAAGAGGCCTCCCCTGAAAGCTGGATTCCCACCGATCGTTTGTTTCAAATCTTAGCCCACTAGCTCAAAAGCAAGCGCTAAAAAGTCCTGCCAAAATCACATCGGTCGTCATGTTACAATTTAGTCAAAGGCCTACTACTGGAGCGAAACCGAGAGCTTTGACGCTCGCCGTTCGGCCCCACGACCTCCGAGAGGCTTGGAAGAGGCCTCCCCTGAAAGCTGGATTCCCACCGATCGTTTGTTTCAAATCTTAGCCCACTAGCTCAAAAGGAAGCGCTAAAAAGTCCTGCCAAAATCACATCGGTCGTCATGTTACAATTTAGTCAAAGGCCTACTACTGGAGCGAAACCGAGAGCTTTGACGCTCGCCGTTCGCCCCACGACCTCCGAGAGGCTTGGAAGAGGCCTCCCCTGAAAGCTGGATTCCCACCGATCGTTTGTTTCAAATCTTAGCCACTAGCTCAAAAGGAAGCGCTAAAAAGTCCTGCCAAAATCACATCGGTCGTCATGTTACAATTTAGTCAAAGGCCTACTACTGGAGCGAAACCGAGAGCTTTGACGCTCGCCGTTCGCCCCACGACCTCCGAGAGGCTTGGAAGAGGCCTCCCTGAAAGCTGGATTCCCACCGATCGTTTGTTTCAAATCTTAGCCCACTAGCTCAAAAGTAAGCGCTAAAAAGTCCTGCCAAAATCACATAGGTCGTCATGTTACAATTTAGTCAAAGGCCTACTACTGGAGCGAAACCGAGAGCTTTGACGCTCGCCGTTCGGCCCCACGACCTCCGAGAGGCTTGGAAGAGGCCTCCCCTGAAAGCTGGATTCCCACCGATCGTTTGTTTCAAATCTTAGCCCACTAGCTCAAAAGGAAGCGCTAAAAAGTCCTGCCAAAATCACATCGGTCGTCATGTTACAATTTAGTCAAAGGCCTACTACTGGAGCGAAAACCGAGAGCTTTGACGCTCGCCGTTCGGCCCCCACGACCTCCGAGTAGGCTTGGAAGAGGCCTCCCCTGAAAGCTGGATTCCCACCGATCGTTTGTTTCAAATCTTAGCCCACTAGCTCAAAAGTAAGCGCTAAAAAGTCCTGCCAAAATCACATCGGTCGTCATGTTACAATTTAGTCAAAGGCCTACTACTGGAGGGAAAACCGAGAGCTTTGACGCTCGCCGTTCGGCCCCACGACCTCCGAGAGGCTTGGAAGAGGCCTCCCCTGAAAGCTGGATTCCCACCGATCGTTTGTTTCAAATCTTAGCCCACTAGCTCAAAGCAAGCGCTAAAAGTCCTGCCAAAATCACATCGGTCGTCATGTTACAATTTAGTCAAAGGCCTACTACTGGGCGAAAACCGAGAGCTTTGACGCTCGCCGTTCGGCCCCACAACCTCCGAGAGGCTTGGAAGAGGCCTCCCCTGAAAGCTGGATTCCCACCGATCGTTTGTTTCAAATCTTAGCCCACTAGCTCAAAAGCAAGCGCTAAAAAGTCCTGCCAAAATCACATAGGTCGTCATGTTACAATTTAGTCAAAGGCCTACTACTGGAGCGAAACCGAGAGCTTTGACGCTCGCCGTTCGGCCCCACGACCTCCGAGAGGCTTGGAAGAGGCCTCCCCTGAAAGCTGGATTCCCACCGATCGTTTGTTTCAAATCTTAGCCCACTAGCTCAAAAGTAAGCGCTAAAAAGTCCTGCCAAAATCACATCGGTCGTCATGTTACAATTTAGTCAAAGGCCTACTACTGGAGCGAAACCGAGAGCTTTGACGCTCGCCGTTCGGCCCCACGACCTCCGAGAGGCTTGGAAGAGGCCTCCCCTGAAAGCTGGATTCCCACCGATCGTTTGTTTCAAATCTTAGCCCACTAGCTCAAAAGCAAGCGCTAAAAAGTCCTGCCAAAATCACATAGGTCGTCATGTTACAATTTAGTCAAAGGCCTACTACTGGAGCGAAACCGAGAGCTTTGACGCTCGCCGTTCGGCCCCACGACCTCCGACAGGCTTGGAAGAGGCCTCCCCTGAAAGCTGGATTCCCACCGATCGTTTGTTTCAAATCTTAGCCCACTAGCTCAAAAGCAAGCGCTAAAAAGTCCTGCCAAAATCACATCGGTCGTCATGTTACAATTTAGTCAAAGCCTACTACTGGAGCGAAACCGAGAGCTTTGACGCTCGCCGTTCGGCCCCACGACCTCCGAGAGCTTGGAAGAGGCCTCCCTGAAAGCTGGATTCCCACCGATCGTTTGTTTCAAATCTTAGCCCACTAGCTCAAAAGGAAGCGCTAAAAAGTCCTGCCAAAATCACATCGGTCGTCATGTTACAATTTAGTCAAAGGCCTACTACTGGAGCGAAACCGAGAGCTTTGACGCTCGCCGTTCGGCCCCACGACCTCCGAGAGGCTTGGAAGAGGCCTCCCCTGAAAGCTGGATTCCCACCGATCGTTTGTTTCAAATCTTAGCCCACTAGCTCAAAAGCAAGCGCTAAAAAGTCCTGCCAAAATCACATCGGTCGTCATGTTACAATTTAGTCAAAGGCCTACTACTGGAGCGAAACCGAGAGCTTTGACGCTCGCCGTTCGGCCCCACGACCTCCGAGAGGCTTGGAAGAGGCCTCCCCTGAAAGCTGGATTCCCACCGATCGTTTGTTTCAAATCTTAGCCCACTAGCTCAAAAGCAAGCGCTAAAAAGTCCTGCCAAAATCACATAGGTCGTCATGTTACAATTTAGTCAAAGGCCTACTACTGGAGCGAAACCGAGAGCTTTGACGCTCGCCGTTCGGCCCCACGACCTCCGAGAGGCTTGGAAGAGGCCTCCCCTGAAAGCTGGATTCCCACCGATCGTTTGTTTCAAATCTTAGCCCACTAGCTCAAAAGCAAGCGCTAAAAAGTCCTGCCAAAATCACATCGGTCGTCATGTTACAATTTAGTCAAAGGCCTACTACTGGAGCGAAACCGAGAGCTTTGACGCTCGCCGTTCGGCCCCACGACCTCCGAGAGGCTTGGAAGAGGCCTCCCCTGAAAGCTGGATTCCCACCGATCGTTTGTTTTCAAATCTTAGCCCACTAGCTCAAAAGCAAGCGCTAAAAAGTCCTGCCAAAATCACATCGGTCGTCATGTTACAATTTAGTCAAAGGCCTACTACTGGAGCGAAACCGAGAGCTTTGACGCTCGCCGTTCGGCCCCACGACCTCCGAGAGGCTTGGAAGAGGCCTCCCCTGAAAGCTGGATTCCCACCGATCGTTTGTTTCAAATCTTAGCCCACTAGCTCAAAAG
>NW_026903387.1:0-4723 GCF_024500385.1 Phyllopteryx taeniolatus
CCTTCCAGCATGGAGCTCTGAAGCGTCTGATCCGACGCCCGGAAGGAGCTCCGACAGCTCTCCCTTCCAGCATGGAGATCTCCCTTCCAGCATGGAGCTCTGAAGCGTCTGATCCGACGCCCGGAAGGGAGCTCCGACAGCTCTCCCTTCCAGCATGGAGATCTCCCTTCCAGCATGGAGCTCTGAAGCGTCTGATCTGACGCCCGGTAGGGAGCTCCGACTTCCCGCAATGTACCTCTGGCATCAAGCATGGACCCTCTGGCATCAAGCATGGACCTCTGGCATCAAGCATGGAGCTCTGAAGCGTCTGATCCGACGCCCGGAAGGGAGCTCCGACTTCCTGCATGGACCTCTGGCATCAAGCATGGACCTCTGGCATCAAGCATGGAGCTCTCCCTTCCAGCATGGAGCTCTCCCTTCCAGCATGGAGCTCTGAAGCGTCTGATCTGACGCCCGGAAGGGAGCTCCGACTTCCCGCATGGACCTCTGGCATCAAGCATGGACCTCTGGCATCAAGCATGGAGCTCTCCCTTCCAGCATGGAGATCTCCCTTCCAGCAGAAGGGAGCTCCGACTTCCCGCAATGTACCTCTGGCATCAAGCATGGAGCTCTCCCTTCCAGCATGGAGCTCTCCCTTCCAGCATGGAGCTCTCCCTTCCAGCATGGAGCTCTGAAGCGTCTGATCCGACGCCCGGAAGGGAGCTCCGACTTCCTGCATGGACCTCTGGCATCAAGCATGGACCTCTGGCATCAAGCATGGAGCTCTCCCTTCCAGCATGGAGCTCTCCCTTCCAGCATGGAGCTCTGAAGCGTCTTATCTGACGCCCGGAAGGGAGCTCCGACTTCCCGCATGGACTTCTGGCATCAAGCATGGAGCTCTCCCTTCCAGCATGGAGCTCTCCCTTCCAGCATGGAGCTCTGAAGCGTCTGATCTGACGCCCGGAAGGGAGCTCCGACTTCCCGCAATGTACCTCTGGCATCAAGCATGGAGCTCTCCCTTCCAGCATGGAGCTCTCCCTTCCAGCATGGAGCTCTCCCTTCCAGCATGGAGCTCTGAAGCGTCTGATCCGACGCCCGGAAGGGAGCTCCGACTTCCTGCATGGACCTCTGGCATCAAGCATGGACCTCTGGCATCAAGCATGGAGCTCTCCCTTCCAGCATGGAGCTCTCCCTTCCAGCATGGAGCTCTGAAGCGTCTTATCTGACGCCCGGAAGGGAGCTCCGACTTCCCGCATGGACTTCTGGCATCAAGCATGGAGCTCTCCCTTCCAGCATGGAGCTCTCCCTTCCAGCATGGAGCTCTGAAGCGTCTGATCTGACGCCCGGAAGGAGCTCCGACTTCCCGCATGGACCTCTGGCATCAAGCATGGACCTCTGGCATCAAGCATGGAGCTCTCCCTTCCAGCATGGAGCTCTGAAGCGTCTGATCCGACGCCCGGAAGGGAGCTCCGACTTCCCGCATGGACTTCTGGCATCAAGCATGGAGCTCTCCCTTCCAGCATGGAGCTCTCCCTTCCAGCATGGAGATCTCCCTTCCAGCATGGAGCTCTGAAGCGTCTGATCTGACGCCCGGAAGGGAGCTCCGACTTCCCGCAATGTACCTCTGGCATCAAGCATGGAGCTCTCCCTTCCAGCATGGAGCTCTCCCTTCCAGCATGGAGCTCTCCCTTCCAGCATGGAGCTCTGAAGCGTCTGATCCGACGCCCGGAAGGGAGCTCCGACTTCCTGCATGGACCTCTGGCATCAAGCATGGACCTCTGGCATCAAGCATGGAGCTCTCCCTTCCAGCATGGAGCTCTCCCTTCCAGCATGGAGCTCTGAAGCGTCTTATCTGACGCCCGGAAGGGAGCTCCGACTTCCCGCATGGACTTCTGGCATCAAGCATGGAGCTCTCCCTTCCAGCATGGAGCTCTCCCTTCCAGCATGGAGCTCTGAAGCGTCTGATCTGACGCCCGGAAGGGAGCTCCGACTTCCCGCATGGACCTCTGGCATCAAGCATGGACCTCTGGCATCAAGCATGGAGCTCTCCCTTCCAGCATGGAGATCTCCCTTCCAGCATGGAGCTCTGAAGCGTCTGATCCGACGCCCGGAAGGGAGCTCCGACAGCTCTCCCTTCCAGCATGGAGATCTCCCTTCCAGCATGGAGCTCTGAAGCGTCTGATCCGACGCCGGAAGGGAGCTCCGACAGCTCTCCCTTCCAGCATGGAGCTCTCCCTTCCAGCATGGAGCTCTGAAGCGTCTGATCCGACGCCCGGAAGGGAGCTCCGACTTCCTGCATGGACCTCTGGCATCAAGCATGGACCTCTGGCATCAAGCATGGAGCTCTCCCTTCCAGCATGGAGCTCTCCCTTCCAGCATGGAGCTCTGAAGCGTCTTATCTGACGCCCGGAAGGGAGCTCCGACTTCCCGCATGGACTTCTGGCATCAAGCATGGAGCTCTCCCTTCCAGCATGGAGCTCTCCCTTCCAGCATGGAGCTCTGAAGCGTCTGATCTGACGCCCGGAAGGGAGCTCCGACTTCCCGCATGGACCTCTGGCATCAAGCATGGACCTCTGGCATCAAGCATGGAGCTCTCCCTTCCAGCATGGAGCTCTGAAGCGTCTGATCCGACGCCCGGAAGGGAGCTCCGACTTCCCGCATGGACTTCTGGCATCAAGCATGGAGCTCTCCCTTCCAGCATGGAGCTCTCCCTTCCAGCATGGAGATCTCCCTTCCAGCATGGAGCTCTGAAGCGTCTGATCTGACGCCCGGAAGGGAGCTCCGACTTCCCGCAATGTACCTCTGGCATCAAGCATGGAGCTCTCCCTTCCAGCATGGAGCTCTCCCTTCCAGCATGGAGCTCTCCCTTCCAGCATGGAGCTCTGAAGCGTCTGATCCGACGCCCGGAAGGGAGCTCCGACTTCCTGCATGGACCTCTGGCATCAAGCATGGACCTCTGGCATCAAGCATGGAGCTCTCCCTTCCAGCATGGAGCTCTCCCTTCCAGCATGGAGCTCTGAAGCGTCTTATCTGACGCCCGGAAGGGAGCTCCGACTTCCCGCATGGACTTCTGGCATCAAGCATGGAGCTCTCCCTTCCAGCATGGAGCTCTCCCTTCCAGCATGGAGCTCTGAAGCGTCTGATCCGACGCCCGGAAGGGAGCTCCGACAGCTCTCCCTTCCAGCATGGAGATCTCCCTTCCAGCATGGAGCTCTGAAGCGTCTGATCCGACGCCCGGAAGGGAGCTCCGACTTCCCGCAATGTACCTCTGGCATCAAGCATGGACCTCTGGCATCAAGCATGGACCTCTGGCATCAAGCATGGAGCTCTCCCTTCCAGCATGGAGCTCTGAAGCGTCTGATCCGACGCCCGGAAGGGAGCTCCGACTTCCCGCATGGACTTCTGGCATCAAGCATGGAGCTCTCCCTTCCAGCATGGAGCTCTCCCTTCCAGCATGGAGATCTCCCTTCCAGCATGGAGCTCTGAAGCGTCTGATCTGACGCCCGGAAGGGAGCTCCGACTTCCCGCAATGTACCTCTGGCATCAAGCATGGAGCTCTCCCTTCCAGCATGGAGCTCTCCCTTCCAGCATGGAGCTCTCCCTTCCAGCATGGAGCTCTGAAGCGTCTGATCCGACGCCCGGAAGGGAGCTCCGACTTCCTGCATGGACCTCTGGCATCAAGCATGGACCTCTGGCATCAAGCATGGAGCTCTCCCTTCCAGCATGGAGCTCTCCCTTCCAGCATGGAGCTCTGAAGCGTCTTATCTGACGCCCGGAAGGGAGCTCCGACTTCCCGCATGGACTTCTGGCATCAAGCATGGAGCTCTCCCTTCCAGCATGGAGCTCTCCCTTCCAGCATGGAGCTCTGAAGCGTCTGATCCGACGCCCGGAAGGGAGCTCCGACAGCTCTCCCTTCCAGCATGGAGATCTCCCTTCCAGCATGGAGCTCTGAAGCGTCTGATCCGACGCCCGGAAGGGAGCTCCGACTTCCCGCAATGTACCTCTGGCATCAAGCATGGACCTCTGGCATCAAGCATGGACCTCTGGCATCAAGCATGGAGCTCTCCCTTCCAGCATGGAGCTCTGAAGCGTCTGATCCGACGCCCGGAAGGGAGCTCCGACAGCTCTCACCTTCCAGCATGGAGATCTCCCTTCCAGCATGGAGCTCTGAAGCGTCTGATCTGACGCCCGGTAGGGAGCTCCGACTTCCCGCAATGTACCTCTGGCATCAAGCATGGACCTCTGGCATCAAGCATGGAGCTCTCCCTTCCAGCATGGAGCTCTGAAGCGTCTGATCCGACGCCCGGAAGGGAGCTCCGACTTCCCGCATGGACTTCTGGCATCAAGCATGGAGCTCTCCCTTCCAGCATGGAGCTCTCCCTTCCAGCATGGAGATCTCCCTTCCAGCATGGAGCTCTGAAGCGTCTGATTCTGACGCCCGGAAGGGAGCTCCGACTTCCCGCAATGTACCTCTGGCATCAAGCATGGAGCTCTCCCTTCCAGCATGGAGCTCTCCCTTCCAGCATGGAGCTCTCCCTTCCAGCATGGAGCTCTGAAGCGTCTGATCCGACGCCCGGAAGGGAGCTCCGACTTCCTGCATGGACCTCTGGCATCAAGCATGGACCTCTGGCATCAAGCATGGAGCTCTCCCTTCCAGCATGGAAGCTCTCCCTTCCAGCATGGAGCTCTGAAGCGTCTTATCTGACGCCCGGAAGGGGAGCTCCGACTTCCCGCATGGACTTCT
>NW_026903388.1:0-4682 GCF_024500385.1 Phyllopteryx taeniolatus
CAGGCAGTTTTTTGAATCCAAAGCTTTGGTTGGAGTTTTACACACATTTGCAGTTTTTTATTGCTTAAAAACGCTTTTCAGCGCCTGCTGTACACGTTTTCTATTTTGACCAATAACTTCACAAAGGATGCTTTCCCAGTAAAATCTCTGGCTATTTAGAGTAGAACTCTCACCTTTATACTAGTTACAGGCAGTTTTTTGATCCCAAAGCTTTGGTTGGAGTTTTACACACATTTGCAGTTTTTTATTGCTTAAAAACGCTTTCCAGCGCCTGCTGTACACGTTTTCTATTTTGACCAATAACTTCACAAAGGATGCTTTCCCAGTAAAATCTCTGGCTATTTAGAGTAGAACTCTCACCTTTATACTAGTTACAGGCAGTTTTTTGAATCCCAAAGCTTTGGTTGGAGTTTTACACACATTTGCAGTTTTTTATTGCTTAAAAACGCTTTTCAGCGCCTGCTGTACACGTTTTCTATTTTGACCAATAACTTCACAAAGGATGCTTTCCCAGTAAAATCTCTGGCTATTTAGAGTAGAACTCTCACCTTTATACTAGTTACAGGCAGTTTTTTGAATCCCAAAGCTTTGGTTGGAGTTTTACACACATTTGCAGTTTTTTATTGCTTAAAAACGCTTTTCAGCGCCTGCTGTACACGTTTTCTATTTTGACCAATAACTTCACAAAGGATGCTTTCCCAGTAAAATCTCTGGCTATTTAGAGTAGAACTCTCACCTTTATACTAGTTACAGGCAGTTTTTTGAATCCCAAAGCTTTGGTTGGAGTTTTACACACATTTGCAGTTTTTTATTGCTTAAAAACGCTTTTCAGCGCCTGCTGTACACGTTTTCTATTTTGACCAATAACTTCACAAAGGATGCTTTCCCAGTAAAATCTCTGGCTATTTAGAGTAGAACTCTCACCTTTATACTAGTTACAGGCAGTTTTTTGAATCCCAAAGCTTTGGTTGGAGTTTTACACACATTTGCAGTTTTTTATTGCTTAAAAACGCTTTTCAGCGCCTGCTGTACACGTTTTCTATTTTGACCAATAACTTCACAAAGGATGCTTTCCCAGTAAAATCTCTGGCTATTTAGAGTAGAACTCTCACCTTTATACTAGTTACAGGCAGTTTTTTGAATCCCAAAGCTTTGGTTGGAGTTTTACACACATTTGCAGTTTTTTATTGCTTAAAAACGCTTTTCAGCGCCTGCTGTACACGTTTTCTATTTTGACCAATAACTTCACAAAGGATGCTTTCCCAGTAAAATCTCTGGCTATTTAGAGTAGAACTCTCACCTTTATACTAGTTACAGGCAGTTTTTTGAATCCCAAAGCTTTGGTTGGAGTTTTACACACATTTGCAGTTTTTTATTGCTTAAAAACGCTTTTCAGCGCCTGCTGTACACGTTTTCTATTTTGACCATAACTTCACAAAGGATGCTTTCCCAGTAAAATCTCTGGCTATTTAGAGTAGAACTCTCACCTTTATACTAGTTACAGGCAGTTTTTTGAATCCCAAAGCTTTGGTTGGAGTTTTACACACATTTGCAGTTTTTTATTGCTTAAAAACGCTTTTCAGCGCCTGCTGTACACGTTTTCTATTTTGACCAATAACTTCACAAAGGATGCTTTCCCAGTAAAATCTCTGGCTATTTAGAGTAGAACTCTCACCTTTATACTAGTTACAGGCAGTTTTTTGAATCCCAAAGCTTTGGTTGGAGTTTTACACACATTTGCAGTTTTTTATTGCTTAAAAACGCTTTTCAGCGCCTGCTGTACACGTTTTCTATTTTGACCAATAACTTCACAAAGGATGCTTTCCAGTAAAATCTCTGGCTATTTAGAGTAGAACTCTCACCTTTATACTAGTTACAGGCAGTTTTTTGAATCCCAAAGCTTTGGTTGGAGTTTTACACACATTTGCAGTTTTTTATTGCTTAAAAACGCTTTTCAGCGCCTGCTGTACACGTTTTCTATTTTGACCAATAACTTCACAAAGGATGCTTTCCCAGTAAAATCTCTGGCTATTTAGAGTAGAACTCTCACCTTTATACTAGTTACAGGCAGTTTTTTGAATCCCAAAGCTTTGGTTGGAGTTTTACACACATTTGCAGTTTTTTATTGCTTAAAAACGCTTTTCAGCGCCTGCGGTACAAGTTTTCTATTTTGACCAATAACTTCAGAAAGGATGCTTTCCCAGTAAAATCTCTGGCTATTTAGAGTAGAACTCTCACCTTTATACTAGTTACAGGCAGTTTTTTGAATCCCAAAGCTTTGGTTGGAGTTTTACACACATTTGCAGTTTTTTATTGCTTAAAAACACATCCACGCCTGCTGTACACGTTTTCTATTTTGACCATAACTTCACAAAGGATGCTTTCCTAGTAAAATCCCTGGCTATTTAGAGTAGAACTCTCACCTTTATACTAGTTACAGGCAGTTTTTTGAATCCCAAAGCTTTGGTTGGAGTTTTACACACATTTGCAGTTTTTTATTGCTTAAAAACGCTTTTCAGCGCCTGCTGTACACGTTTTCTATTTTGACCAATAACTTCACAAAGGATGCTTTCCCAGTAAAATCTCTGGCTATTTAGAGTAGAACTCTCACCTTTATACTAGTTACAGGCAGTTTTTTGAATCCCAAAGCTTTGGTTGGAGTTTTACACACATTTGCAGTTTTTTATTGCTTAAAAACGCTTTTCAGCGCCTGCTGTACACGTTTTCTATTTTGACCAATAACTTCACAAAGGATGCTTTCCCAGTAAAATCTCTGGCTATTTAGAGTAGAACTCTCACCTTTATACTAGTTACAGGCAGTTTTTTGAATCCCAAAGCTTTGGTTGGAGTTTTACACACATTTGCAGTTTTTTATTGCTTAAAAACGCTTTTCAGCGCCTGCTGTACACGTTTTCTATTTTGACCAATAACTTCACAAAGGATGCTTTCCCAGTAAAATCTCTGGCTATTTAGAGTAGAACTCTCACCTTTATACTAGTTACAGGCAGTTTTTTGAATCCCAAAGCTTTGGTTGGAGTTTTACACACATTTGCAGTTTTTTATTGCTTAAAAACGCTTTTCAGCGCCTGCTGTACACGTTTTCTATTTTGACCAATAACTTCACAAAGGATGCTTTCCCAGTAAAATCTCTGGCTATTTAGAGTAGAACTCTCACCTTTATACTAGTTACAGGCAGTTTTTTGAATCCCAAAGCTTTGGTTGGAGTTTTACACACATTTGCAGTTTTTTATTGCTTAAAAACGCTTTTCAGCGCCTGCTGTACACGTTTTCTATTTTGACCAATAACTTCACAAAGGATGCTTTCCCAGTAAAATCTCTGGCTATTTAGAGTAGAACTCTCACCTTTATACTAGTTACAGGCAGTTTTTTGAATCCCAAAGCTTTGGTTGGAGTTTTACACACATTTGCAGTTTTTTATTGCTTAAAAACGCTTTTCAGCGCCTGCTGTACACGTTTTCTATTTTGACCAATAACTTCAAAAGGATGCTTTCCCAGTAAAATCTCTGGCTATTTAGAGTAGAACTCTCACCTTTATACTAGTTACAGGCAGTTTTTTGAGTCCCAAAGCTTTGGTTGGAGTTTTACACACATTTGCAGTTTTTTATTGCTTAAAAACGCTTTTCAGCGCCTGCTGTACACGTTTTCTATTTTGACCAATAACTTCACAAAGGATGCTTTCCCAGTAAAATCTCTGGCTATTTAGAGTAGAACTCTCACCTTTATACTAGTTACAGGCAGTTTTTTGAATCCCAAAGCTTTGGTTGGAGTTTTACACACATTTGCAGTTTTTTATTGCTTAAAAACGCTTTTCAGCGCCTGCTGTACACGTTTTCTATTTTGACAATAACTTCACAAAAGGATGCTTTCCAGTAAAATCTCTGGCTATTTAGAGTAGAACTCTCACCTTTATACTAGTTACAGGCAGTTTTTTGAGTCCCAAAGCTTTGGTTGGAGTTTTACACACATTTGCAGTTTTTTATTGCTTAAAAACGCTTTTCAGCGCCTGCTGTACACGTTTTCTATTTTGACCAATAACTTCAAAAAGGATGCTTTCCCAGTAAAATCTCTGGCTATTTAGAGTAGAACTCTCACCTTTATACTAGTTACAGGCAGTTTTTGATTCCAAAGCTTTGGTTGGAGTTTTACACACATTTGCAGTTTTTTATTGCTAAAACGCTTTTCAGCGCTGCTGTACAGTTTTCTATTTTGACCAATAACTTCACAAAGGATGCTTTCCCAGTAAATCTCTGGCTATTTAGAGTAGAACTCTCACCTTATACTAGTTACAGGCAGTTTTTGAATCCCAAAGCTTTGGTTGGAGTTTTACACACATTTGCAGTTTTTTATTGCTTAAAAACGCTTTTCAGGCCTGCTGTACACGTTTTCTATTTTGACCAATAACTTCACAAAGGATGCTTTCCCAGTAAAATCTCTGGCTATTTAGAGTAGAACTCTCACCTTTATACTAGTTACAGGCAGTTTTTGATCCAAAGCTTTGGTTGGAGTTTTACACACATTTGCAGTTTTTTATTGCTTAAAACGCTTTTCAGCGCCTGTGTACACGTTTTCTATTTTGGACCAATAACTTCACAAAGGATGCTTTCCAGTAAAATCTCTGGCTATTTAGAGTAGAACTCTCACCTTTATACTAGTTACAGGCA
>NW_026903389.1:0-4674 GCF_024500385.1 Phyllopteryx taeniolatus
GTGAATCCACCTTTCAGATGAGGTCTCTTCCAAGCCTCTCGGACTTCGTGCGGCCGAGCGCGACCGTCGAAGCATTCCGTTTCGCTCCAGTCGTAGGCCTTTATTGACTAAATTCTAACATGACGACCTGTGATTTCGGCAGAACTTTTGAACCCTTAAGTTTGAGCTAGTAGCTGACGTTCGACACACTCGATCGTTGTGAATCCACCTTTCAGATGAGGTCTCTTCCAAGCCTCTCGGACTTCGTGCGGCCGAGCGACGACCGTCGAAGCATTCCGTTTCGCTCCAGTAGTAGGCCTTTATTGACTAAATTGTAACATGACGACCTATGTGATTTCGGCAGAACTTTTGAACCCTTAAGTTTGAGCTAGTAGGCTGTCGTTCGACACACTCGATCGTTGTGAATCCACCTTTCAGATGAGGTCTCTTCCAAGCCTCTCGGACTTCGTGCGGCCGAGCGGACGACCGTCGAAGCATTCCGTTTCGCTCCAGTCGTAGGCCTTTAATGACTAAATTCTAACATGACGATCTGTGATTTCGGCAGAACTTTTGAACCCTTAAGTTTGAGCTAGTAGGCTGTCGTTCGACACACTCGATCGTTGTGAATCCACCTTTCAGATGAGGTCTCTTCCAAGCCTCTCGGACTTCGTGCGGCCGAGCGGCGACCGTCGAAGCATTCCGTTTCGCTCCAGTAGTAGGCCTTTATTGACTAAATTCTAACATTACGACCTGTGATTTCGGCAGAACTTTTGAACCCTTAAGTTTGAGCTAGTAGGCTGACATTTGACACACACGATCGTTGTGAATCCACCTTTCAGATGAGGTCTCTTCCAAGCCTCTCGGAGGTCGTGCGGCCGAAACACGAGCGTCGAAGCATTCCGTTTCGCTCCAGTCGTAGGCCTTTATTGACTAAATTCTAACATGACGACCTGTCTGATTTCGGCAGAACTTTTGAACCCTTAAGTTTGAGCTCGTCGGCTGACGTTCGACACACTCGATCGTTGTGAATCCACCTTTCAGATGAGGTCTCTTCCAAGCCGCTCGGACTTCGTGCGGCCGAGCGGCGACCGTCAAAGCATTTCGTTTCGCTCCAGTAGTAGGCCTATATTGACTAAATTGTAACATGACGACCTATGTGATTTCGGCAGAACTTTTGAACCCTTAAGTTTGAGCTAGTAGGCTGTCGTTCGACACACTCGATCGTTGTGAATCCACCTTTCAGATGAGGCCTCTTCCAAGCCTCTTGGACTTCGTGCGGGCCGAGCGGCGACCGTCGAAGCATTCAATTTCGCTCCAGTAGTAGGCCTTTATTGACTAAATTCTAACATGACGACCTGTGATTTCGGCAGAACTTTTGAACCCTTAAGTTTGAGCTAGTGGGCTGACGTTCGACACACTCGATCGTTGTGAATCCACCTTTCAGATGAGGTCTCTTCCAAGCCTCTCGGACTTCGTGCGGCCGAGCGGCCACCGTTCGAAGCATTCCGTTTCGCTCCAGTCGTAGGCCTTTATTGACTAAATTCTAACATGACGACCTGTCTGATTTCGGCAGAACTTTTGAACCCTTAAGTTTGAGCTAGTGGGCTGACGTTCGACACACTCGATCGTTGTGAATCCACTTTTCAGATGAGGCCTCTTCCAAGCCTCTTGGACTTCGTGCGGCCGAGCGGCGACCGTCGAAGCATTCATTTCGCTCCAGTAGTAGGCCTTTATTGACTAAATTGTAACATGACGACCTATGTGATTTCGGCAGAACTTTTGAACCCTTAAGTTTGAGCTAGTGGGCTGACGTTCGACACAATCGATCGTTGTGAATCCACCTTTCAGATGAGGTCTCTTCCAAGCCTCTCGGACTTCGTGCGGTCGAGCGGACACCGTCGAAGCATTCCGTTTCGCTCCAGTCGTAGGCCTTTATTGACTAAATTCTAACATTACGACCTGTGATTTCGGCAGAACTTTTGAACCCTTAAGTTTGAGCTAGTAGGCTGACATTTGACACACACGATCGTTGTGAATCCACCTTTCAGATGAGGTCTCTTCCAAGCCTCTCGGAGGTCGTGCGGCCGAAACACGAGCGTCGAAGCATTCCGTTTCGCTCCAGTCGTAGGCCTTTATTGACTAAATTCTAACATGACGACCTGTCTGATTTCGGCAGAACTTTTGAACCCTTAAGTTTGAGCTCGTCGGCTGACGTTCGACACACTCGATCGTTGTGAATCCACCTTTCAGATGAGGTCTCTTCCATGCCTCTCGGACTTCGTGCGGCCGAGCGGCGACCGTCAAAGCATTTCGTTTCGCTCCAGTAGTAGGCCTATATTGACTAAATTGTAACATGAAGACCTATGTGATTTCGGCAGAACTTTTGAACCCTTAAGTTTGAGCTAGTAGGCTGTCGTTCGACACACTCGATCGTTGTGAATCCACCTTTCAGATGAGGTCTCTTCCAAGCCTCTCGGACTTCGTGCGGCCGAGCGGCGACCGTCAAAGCATTTCGTTTCGCTCCAGTAGTATGCCTATATTGACTAAATTCTAACATGACGACCTATCTGATTTCGGCAGAACTTTTGAACCCTTAAGTTTGAGCTAGTAGGCTGTCGTTCGACACACTCGATCGTTGTGAATCCACCTTTCAGATGAGGTCTCTTCCAAGCCTCTCGGACTTCGTGCGGCCGAGCGGCGACCGTCAAAGCATTTCGTTTCGCTCCAGTAGTATGCCTATATTGACTAAATTCTAACATGACGACCTATCTGATTTCGGCAGAACTTTTGAACCCTTAAGTTTGAGCTAGTGGGCTGACGTTCGACACAATCGATCGTTGTGAATCCACCTTTCAGATGAGGTCTCTTCCAAGCCTCTCGGACTTCGTGCGGCCGAGCGGCGACCGTCAAAGCATTTCGTTTCGCTCCAGTAGTATGCCTATATTGACTAAATTCTAACATGACGACCTATCTGATTTCGGCAGAACTTTTGAACCCTTAAGTTTGAGCTAGTAGGCTGTCGTTCGACACACTCGATCGTTGTGAATCCACCTTTCAGATGAGGTCTCTTCCAAGCCTCTCGGAGGTCGTGCGGCCGAGCGGCGACCGTCGAAGCATTCCGTTTCGCTCAAGTCGTAGGCCTTTATTGACTAAATTCTAACATGACGACCTATCTGATTTCGGCAGAACTTTTGAACCCTTAAGTTTGAGCTAGTGGGCTGACGTTCGACACAATCGATCGTTGTGAATCCACCTTTCAGATGAGGTCTCTTCCAAGCCTCTCGGACTTCGTGCGGTCGAGCGGACACCGTCGAAGCATTCCGTTTCGCTCCAGTCGTAGGCCTTTATTGACTAAATTCTAACATTACGACCTGTGATTTCGGCAGAACTTTTGAACCCTTAAGTTTGAGCTAGTAGGCTGACATTTCGACACACACGATCGTTGTGAATCCACCTTTCAGATGAGGTCTCTTCCAAGCCTCTCGGAGGTCGTGCGGCCGAACACGAGCGTCGAAGCATTCCGTTTCGCTCCAGTCGTAGGCCTTTATTGACTAAATTCTAACATGACGACCTGTCTGATTTCGGCAGAACTTTTGAACCCTTAAGTTTGAGCTCGTCGGCTGACGTTCGACACACTCGATCGTTGTGAATCCACCTTTCAGATGAGGTCTCTTCCATGCCTCTCGGACTTCGTGCGGCCGAGCGGCGACCGTCAAAGCATTTCGTTTCGCTCCAGTAGTAGGCCTATATTGACTAAATTGTAACATGAAGACCTATGTGATTTCGGCAGAACTTTTGAACCCTTAAGTTTGAGCTAGTAGGCTGTCGTTCGACACACTCGATCGTTGTGAATCCACCTTTCAGATGAGGTCTCTTCCAAGCCTCTCGGACTTCGTGCGGCCGAGCGGCGACCGTCGAAGCATTTCGTTTCGCTCCAGTAGTATGCCTTTATTGACTAAATTCTAACATGACGACCTATCTGATTTCGGCAGAACTTTTGAACCCTTAAGTTTGAGCTAGTAGGCTGTCGTTCGACACACTCGATCGTTGTGAATCCACCTTTCAGATGAGGTCTCTTCCAAGCCTCTCGGACTTCGTGCGGCCGAGCGCGACCGTCGAAGCATTCCGTTTCGCTCAAGTCGTAGGCCTTTATTGACTAAATTCTAACATGACGACCTATCTGATTTCGGCAGAACTTTTGAACCCTTAAGTTTGAGCTAGTGGGCTGACGTTCGACACAATCGATCGTTGTGAATCCACCTTTCAGATGAGGCCTCTTCCAAGCCTCTTGGACTTTGTGCGGCCGAGCGGCGACCGTCGAAGCATTCATTTCGCTCCAGTAGTAGGCCTTTATTGACTAAATTGTAACATTACGACCTATGTGATTTCGGCAGAACTTTTGAACCCTTAAGTTTGAGCTAGTGGGCTGACGTTCGACACATCGATCGTTGTGAATACACTTTCAGATGAGGTCTCTTCCAAGCCTCTCGGCCTTCGTGCGGCCGAGCGGCGACCGTCAAAGCATTTCGTTTCGCTCCAGTAGTAGGCCTATATTGACTAAATTGTAACATGACGACCTATGTGATTTCGGCAGAACTTTTGAACCCTTAAGTTTGAGCTAGTAGGCTGACGTTCGACACACTCGATCGTTGTGAATCCACCTTTCAGATGAGGTCTCTTCCAAGCCTCTCGGAC
>NW_026903390.1:0-4667 GCF_024500385.1 Phyllopteryx taeniolatus
AGGAGAGAAGGAGACTTGGTGGTGGAACCTCACAGTACAGGAAATCATACAAGGAAAACGGTTAGCTAAGAAGAAGTGGGACACTGAGAGGACCGAGGAGAGGCGAAAGGAATACATTGAGATGCGACACAGGGCAAAGGTAGAGGTGGCAAAGGCAAAACAAGAGGCATATGATGACATGTATGGCAGGTTGGACACTAAAGAAGGAGAAAAGGATCTATACAGGCTGGCCAGACAGAGGGATAGAGATGGGAAGGATGTGCAGCAGGTTAGGGTGATTAAGGATAGAGATGGAAATATGTTGACTGGTGCCAGCAGTGTGCTAGGTAGATGGAAAGAATACTTCGAGGAGTTGATGAATGAGGAAAATGATAGAGAAGGGAGAGTAGAAGAGGCAAGTGTGGTGGACCAGGAAGTGGCAATGATTAGTAAGGGGGAAGTTAGAAAGGCATTAAAGAGAATGAAAAATGGAAAGGCAGTTGGTCCTGATGACATTCCTGTGGAGGTATGGAAGCATCTAGGAGAGGTGGCTGTGGAGTTTTTGACCAGCTTGTTCAATAGAATTCTAGTGCGTGAGAAGATGCCTGAGGAATGGAGGAAAAGTGTACTGGTGCCCATTTTTAAGAACAAAGGTGATGTGCAGAGCTGTGGCAAACTATAGAGGCATAAAGTTGATGAGCCACACAATGAAGTTATGGGAAAGAGTAGTGGAGGCTAGACTCAGGACAGAAGTGAGTATTTGCGAGCAACAGTATGGTTTCATGCCTAGAAAGAGTACCACAGATGCAATTTTTGCCTTGAGGATGTTGATGGAAAAGTACAGAGAAGGTCAGAAGGAGCTACATTGTGTCTTTGTAGATCTCGAGAAAGCCTATGACAGAGTACCCAGAGAGGAACTGTGGTACTGCATGCGGAAGTCTGGAGTGGCAGAGAAGTATGTTAGAATAATACAGGACATGTACGAGGGCAGCAGAACAGCGGTGAGGTGTGCTGTCGGTGTGACAGAAGAATTTAAGGTGGACGTGGGACTGCATCAGGGATCAGCCCTGAGCCCCTTCCTTTTTGCAGTGGTGATGGATAGGCTGACAGATGAGGTTAGACTGGAATCCCCGTGGACCATGATGTTTGCAGATGACATTGTGATCTGCAGTGAAAGCAGGGAGCAGCTGGAGGGACAGTTAGAAAGATGGAGGCATGCACTGGAAGAAGAGGAATGAAGATTAGCCGAAGTAAAACAGAATATATGTGCATGAATGAGAGGGGTGGTGGGGGAAGAATGAGGCTACAGGGAGAAGAGATGGCAAGGGTAGAGGACTTTAAATACTTGGGGTCAACCGTACAGAGCAATGGTGAGTGTGGTCAGGAAGTGAAGAAACGGGTCCAAGCAGGTTGGAACGGGTGGAGGAAGGTGTCAGGTGTGTTATGTGACAGAAGAGTCTCTGCTAGGATGAAGGGCAAAGTTTATAAAACAGTGGTGAGGCCAGCCATGATGTATGGATTAGAGACAGTGGCACTGAAGAGAAAACAGGAAGCAGAGCTGGAGGTGGCGGAAATGAAGATGTTGAGGTTCGCTCTCGGAGTGACCAGGTTGGATAAAATTAGAAATGAGCTCATCAGAGGGACAGCCAAGGTTCGATGTTTTGGAGACAAAGTTAGAGAGAGCAGACTTCAATGGTTTGGACACGTCCAGAGGAGAGAGAGTGAGTATATTGGTAGAAGGATGATGAGGATGGAGCTGCCAGGCAAGAGAGCTAGAGGAAGACCAAAGAGAAGGTTGATGGATGTCGTGAGGGAAGACATGATGGCAGTTGGTGTTCGAGAGGAGGATGCAGGAGATAGGCTCTCATGGAAAAGGATGACGCGCTGTGGCGACCCCTAACGGGACAAGCCGAAAGGAAAAGAAGAAGAAGAAGAAGATGATGCTGAAGATGTTTGAGTTTTATGAATATGACATTATAAGATTCAAAAGACTATTCCGTAGTCTAAACGTGCATCCGCAATTTAGAATACGGGCAGAGATGTCGCAACTTGTTTTCACGAAGGCCATATTTCATATTTTCCTGCCATGTGCAAGCAAGCCATATATGCGTACTTGATACTGATTTTCGACACACCTTACATTCCCGTAAGGCCATTCCCAAGTTCAAGCTTTTCAAAAAGGAGGAAACAGATGGAAATATAAAGAAATAGTTCATGAGAAAATGTACTCACATGACCTCACCTGTCTCCTGCATCCTCCTCTCCTCTCGAACACCAACTGGCCTCATGTCTTCCCTCACTCCATCTATGGACCTTCTCTCTGGTCTTCTTGGAGTTCTCCCTCCTCATCACCCTTCCGACAATATACTCACTCTCCCTCCTCCGGATGCGTCCAAACCATCCAAGTCTGCTCTCTCTAACTTTGTCAGAATCAGAATCAGAATCATCTTTATTTGCCAAGTATTTCTAAAAAAACACACAAGGAATTTGTCTCCGGTAGTTGGAGCCGCTCTCGTACGACAACAGACGGTCAATTGACAGAGAACAATTTTGAGACATAAAGACATTGACAACAACAAAAAAACAGTCACTGAGCAATAAAGGGTTAATAGCTATCTTATAATGCCGGTACATTTTTCAAATGTTTTAATGTTTATTTTTTGGGACAATTGTGCCAAAGATGCAGAGTCCTCTAGCACTTAGAGCAGTTGGAATGACTAATATAGCAATAGTCCGGTGCAATGAGCATTGTGCAAAGGGCGCCCACACTTCAAGCGAGTGTATCCGGTTTAAAGTCATGTGAGAGCTTGTCCATGCAAAATATTTGTTCGTCTGGTGATTTGCTCAAGTGCCCCATGTGATAAGAAAATGGAGTTTGTTCGTCGCCAAGTCATATTTTGACATCAGTCACATTCGATGATGAGGTTCTTCACTTGGACTCAATAGCTGAACTATATTTACTTACCATCACTTTATTTTTTTCACAACAGATGTTTTTTCATTAACTACATAAGAGTAGATCAGTTTGAATAAATATGTGTTGAAAGCATCAGCATGTTTCAATCTGAATGAGAAAAGGTCTGCACGGAAACCTGATTACCCATTAAGATTCAAAATAGTGCTTCTGAAAATAACCAACAAAAGAGGGTATTTACCTCGATCTTGATAGTAAGGTGTGTGCATGTGTGTGCGCACGTATGTGTCAGTTTACACCGCTTTTAGGGGTAAAGACTTGGTTTTATCGGTCTCAGTGTTTTTTTTTCCTCTTCCGTTTATACACATCCTTAACTTATATCGCTAAAAGCTTCAAAAACCGATGACAAGATTGCCAACTGCAAAGAAAGCAGTTTTCACAGCAGCGTTTCAATATTCCAAACTGTATTGCTGATGAACAAATGTCAAATTGTTCGAATTTTAAATTTATGATTACGTGTTACTAGTAGTGGCACGGTGGGCGACTGGTTAGAGCGTCTGCCTCACAGTTTGAGGACCGGGGTTCAAATCCCGGCCCCGCCTGTGTGGCGTTTCTCCGGGCACTCCGCTTTCCTCCCACATCCCAAAAACATGCGCGGGTGGTAGATTGAAGACTCTAAATTGCCCGTAGGTGTGAATGTGAGTGCATGAATGGTTGTTTGTTTGTATGTGCCCTGCGATTGGCTGGCGACCAGTTCGCCCGAAGAAAGCTGGGATAGGCTCCGGCAGGCCCGCGCCCCGCGTGAGGATAAAGCGGTACAGAAAATGGATGGATGGATGAATGGATGGATGTTACTAGTAATAGAATTGGATAGATCACAATAAAATGGGGTGAGGAGCTCGGTCATCTGGGACGGAACCCGAGTCGAGTCGCCGCTCCTCCGCATCGAGAGGAGTCAGACGAGGTGCCTCGGGCATTTGGTTACGATGCCCCGAGAGCTGATATACCTTTTGGAGGATAGAACTCATAAAACAAAGACCTGATTTGTCACAACTCCTTTCAGCATCTCAACTTGGCTGAAGAACTTAAGCATAGCAGAAACTATTTGCCTCGCTGCATTGTCAATAAAGACATCATTGGGCCATTCTTTGAAAAGAAATAAATAAATACATGAATTAAAAACATTGCACATATTCCTGACACGAGCATCACACAAACACACAATTAGTACAGCTACAGATAGACAGCCCTCACAGAGGTCGGCAAGGGAGAAGCGGCTGCAGCGTATCTCGACCCACGAAGTTCCGAACACACGAAGATTCAATCGTTAAGTAACGAGATCATAGAGTCATCATGCAAGTGCAATCGACAGTGCAACAAAGAACAATATCTGAGCTCTGAGAAAGGAAATGCTTCTTCAATACAGGCAGAATCACAGTAATGACTCACTTTGTTCATTTGTTCGAACGGAATATCGAATGATCAAATGATAACCGATTGCACAACTTGGTGTGCGCTCACAGCCTCCGAGAGCTCCGGAGCCAAGAAACCAATGCGCATTCATCACAGGCAGCGTTCAGCGCAGACCTTGTGCGTCTATCTCCATCTGTAAACTCCTCCCGCTTTGTCTTTTGTGTGTCAGTCGGACCAAATGCATGTTTTTCATCTGGCGGCGGCACCCCCGTGTACAATGTGCAGGTGCAGTGCAATGTCGTTTGTCGCAACACTTTGATTGAAAACAGACCCGAGATGCAGTTGGTTTCAATGCTTCAGA
>NW_026903391.1:0-4645 GCF_024500385.1 Phyllopteryx taeniolatus
CATCCTGCTTCAAACGCTCCACCATCATCCCAGTCCCCAAGAAACCTGCAATCTCGGGTCTGAATGACTACAGGCCTGTCGCTTTGACATCTGTGGTCATGAAGTCCTTTGAACGTCTTGTGCTGGACCACCTCAAGAGTGTCACAGGTCCCCTGCTGGACCCCCTGCAGTTTGCTTACCAAGCGAACAGATCTGCGGATGATGCAGTCAACATGGGACTGCACTTCATCCTAGAACACCTCGACAGTGCAGGGACCTACGCGAGGATCCTGTTCGTGGACTTCAGCTCAGCGTTCAACACCATCATCCCTGAACTCCTTTCATCCAAGCTTCTCCAGCTCAGCGTCTCACCTGCCATCTGCCAGTGGATTTACAGCTTTCTGACGGGCAGGACACAGCAGGTCAGGCTGGGGGAGGCCACCTCATCCACACGCAGCATCAGCACTGGGGCGCCCCAAGGTTGTGTCCTCTCTCCGCTGCTCTTCTCTCTCTACACGAACGACTGCACCTCAGCGAACCCGACTGTCAAACTCCTGAAGTTTGCAGATGACACCACTGTCATCGGCCTCATCAAGGACGGTGACGAGTCTGCATATCGACAGGAAGCGGAGCGGCTGGAGCTGTGGTGCGGGCGACACAACCTGGAGCTGAACACGCTCAAGACTGTAGAGATGATCGTGGACTTCAGGAGGCATCCTTCGCCACAGCTGCCCCTCGCGCTGTCCAGCTGCCTTGTGTCAACCGTCGAGACCTTCAAGTTCCTGGGAATTACAATCTCCCAGGACCTGAAGTGGGCGACCAACATCAACTCCGTCCTCAAAAAGGCCCAGCAGAGGATGTACTTCCTGCGGCTTCTGAGAAAGCATGGCCTGCCACCGGAGCTGCTGAGACAGTTCTACACAGCGGTCATCGAATCAGTCCTGTGTTCTTCCATCACAGTCTGGTTTGGTGCTGCTACAAAAAAGGACAAACTCCGACTGCAACGGACAATCAAAACTGCTGAAAGGATTGTCGGTACCCCCCCTACCCACCCTTGAGGACTTGCACGCTGCCAGAACTAAGACAAGGGCGTGCAAAATCCTCTCGGACCCTCCCCACCCTGGTCACCAGCTCTTCCAGCTCCTTCCCTCAGGTAGGCGCTACCGATCAATGCAAACTAGAACTAGTAGACATTCCAACAGCTTCTTCCCTCTTGCAATCAACTTCTTGAACAGCTAACTTACAATTCCATTACAACAAGCTGGCAATTTTTTGACTTGAGTTCGTTGTCACATTTCTGTATTATGTATTACTCGTGCACTCACTGTAGTTGTCTCGCCGTGCTGCACTATTTGCATATAGTGGCCACTCATGCCAGAGTAGTATCTGCTCCATTTGCACACTGATTGAGGAGTATCTGTAACATTTGCACAACGATTGTCCCAGATTATCGCACTACTCGTCACTTTAAACCGCATACACTCCTTGAAGTCTCAGTGCCCTTTGAACAATGGTCATTGCACCGGACTATTGCGATATTAGCCATTCGAACTGAGGACTCTGCATCTTTTTGCACAATTGTTGTTTGTTGTTGTTTTTTGTTAATGTCTTTATGTCTCCAAAGTGTTCTGTAAATTGACTGTCTGTTGTACTAGAGCGGCTCCAACTACCGGAGACAAATTCCTTGTGTGTTTTGGACATACTTGGCAAATAAAGATGATTCTGATTCTGATTCTGATTCTGATTCTAACTGGTTCCACTGGACACAATGTCATGTTGCCAAACCACTTTGATTGTTTCATTAGTGTTGCATTTATTGCCTCAAGTTGCATTCGGCAAACGGGGAATTTAGTAGACCAACAATTCATAGAGCAGGAGAAAGGGTACCAAGCAAATGTGGAATACATTTCCAAATTACAATTAATCACAAAGAAAGGAACAAACAATGCTTATGTTTTCGACTAATGCGAAGTGATTAACTGTGGAGGCTATAACAGCTCATATAGAGGAACAGACATCTACTTATGTTTCAACCAGATGGTACAGATCTGATGCGTGCAGAATTTGCCATATCGTCATACATGGTGTCAGACATGGGGACAAACCACCCATTTTACCGGCAGGTGGACCCCACAAAAAATGGTGGACAAAGGCATTAAGGGCCAGAAAAAAACATAATGCAATAATGGATAGAATAAAACACCAAAGAAATTATGGTTCAACACAAAACCCTATTATGCTAAGCATCAATGGTCAAGTAATTGGACAAACACAACATTCATATTTAGTGATAGGAGGGGAAGTTTCTGGAAGAGATCCACGTGTTCTTATCCACAAATTTAGACGAAGCCTTCAACCACCTCCACCAACACGGATACACAGGCACACCCACACCAGCCGTTTCAATGCCGCACGCAAGCCACTCGCGCGAGCGCCGCGTGGCTGCCAGATCCAAACAGTGAGGAAACGCTCACCTTCTTGCCGGCATGAAATCTGCCGGCAGTGTTCATAATATTATATTTTTTCGCCTGTGGTTCCGAGTCGGCGGCACGGTGGACGACTGGTTAGAGTGTCAGCCTCACAGTTCTGAGGACCCGGGTTCAATCCCCGGCCCTGCCTGTGTGGAGTTTGCATGTTCTCCCCGTGCCTGCGTGGGTTTTCTCCGAGCACTCCGGTTTCCTCCCACATCCCAAAAACATGCATGAATTGGAGACTCTAAATTGCCCGTAGGCATGACTGTGAGTGTGAATGGTTGTTTGTTCCTATGTGCCCTGCGATTGGCTGGCAACCAGTTCAGGTTGTACCCCGCCTCCTGCCCGATGACAGCTGGGATAGGCTCCAGCACGCCCGCGACCCTAGTGAGGAGAAGCGGCTCAGAAAATGGATGGATGGATGGATGGTTCCGAGTCGGAGGCCACCCGGGAGAACTGTGGCTTCTGTTGGGCAGGAATGAATGAAGACTTTGAGACACTTGGCGTTTGGGCTAATTTGATTTATTGAACAAGCCTTAGTGTCATAACACCTGCTTACATAGCCAGAACAACAAAAAAGCCCCGAAAAACCCTGGATCTCAGTTTATCAAGGTTTAATTCTCTCGGCGTGGACTTACCCACACCCTGGTTGCACCCGGAAGATGTTCGTTCCTCATGACCATATTGGGAATCACACCCGCCTGCTGGCGCCTCACATTCTAGCTAGGCTCACACCCGGTACCCTTATCTTATAAGATGAAAAACAGACCTCTTTGCAGACCGGGACGCCTGTTGTGAACCCAGGACATGTTGCTGTCTGGCCAGAGAAGGAAAACCCTAATAAACGTAAAAATGGTTGAAGGAAGTCCTTTGATGTAGAACTTCAAAGAAAAGATGGTTGGCTTGAATACAGATCTGCAAGCAGTTGGCCCTCGCAAAGGAACTCTGACTGTGGTACTATTGATATATACTACACTAGCAAAGAGAGTGCCGGAGTCGAAGCAGCTCAGCACACACTGCAGCCCGCATTTGGAGTCACTGTTTTTGAATTGTAAGCCCTTCTACTCGCCGCGTGAGTTCGCATCATTCATCCTGGCTGGAGTCTACATTGCGCCTCAAGCAAACACGAATGCCGCACTGCTAACGCTCGCCGAACAAGTCAACGAAATTGAAAAAAAACCACCCGGACTCACCCCTCATTATTCTCGGGGACTTTTACAAAGCTAAACTCAACCACAAACTCCCTAAATACAAGCAGCACATCGGCTGTCTTACCAGGGAAAATAACATTTTAGACCACTGCTACACTTCGGTAAAAAACGCATACCGTGCTATACCTCGTGCCGCCCTGGGCTCGTCTGATCACTGCTTAATTCACTTAATACCGACATAAAGGCAAGAACTTAAATGTGCGAGGCCTACAGTGAAAACAGTGAAAAAGTGGATCAAGGAAGCAAAGATGGAACTTCAAAGCTGCTTAGACTGCACAGACTGGAATGTCTTTCAAAATTCAGCTGGCAGCCTGGATGAATATACGGACACTGTTACATCCTATATCAGTTTCTGTGAAGATGTGTGTGTACCAACAAAATCATTTCCCACATTCAACAACAAGTCGTGGTTCACTGCTAAACTTAAGTAGCTTCGCCAAGCTAAGGAGGACGCATTTCAGAGCGGGGACAGGGCCCTGTGTAATCGAGCTAGAAACCAGCTGACTAAAGAAATTAACATTGCAAAGAGGAACTATGCAGCAAAGTTGGAAAAACAGTTTAGTGCTAACGACTCTAAATCAGTCTGGCATGCATTCCAATCGCTGACTAATTACAAGCGATGATCCCCCCAAGCTGAGAACAATAGCACACTTGCAAATGTCTTGAATACCTTCTACTGCAGATTTGAAAAGTATACTTCCTGCGGCTTCTGAGAAAGCATGGCCTGCCACGGGAGCTACTGAGGCCCTTCTACACACCGGTAATCGAATCAGTCCTATGTTCTTCCATCACAGTCTGGTTTGGTGCTGCTCCAAAAAAGGACAAACTCCTACTGCAACGGACAATCAAAACTGCTGAAAGGATTGTCGGTACCCACCTACCCACCCTTGAGGACTTGCACGCTGCCAGAACTAAGACAAGAGTGTGCAAAATCCTCTCGGACCCCCCGCATCCCGGTCACCAGCTTTTCCAGCGCCTTCCCTC
>NW_026903392.1:0-4609 GCF_024500385.1 Phyllopteryx taeniolatus
TTTGCAGAGCTCCTTTACTAGACAGTAAAACACTCCACACTGTCTATTGTTTCATCGTTGTACCATATTTGCAATATTGTGTTGATGAATTACAAGCACTCACTATGTCATTAACCACCCTAGACAAAAGCACAATAAGGACCATTCATAAATGGAACGGAATGAATAAACAAATATTATATTGTAATATATATGTAAAGGTATTTTGGAGTATACATGTGGAGATTATGCATATATTAGTGTATGTATGTACTGTACGTATGTAATTCGTCAGTTCTTGATGGATAATGCACAGGTATCTTAGGTCATAATAAAGGGCTACTAACTCTTTGAACTGGCAGTATATTTTGCATTTTTGTTTATTTTGTATTGCATGTTTCAAAATAAAAATGTTCAATCCATCCATTAAATGCCACTTCTGCACTGCTAATTCATTTTGCCATATTTAGGGCCTCAGAGAGAGAATTAAAGCAGGGGAGGAACGTAGACAGCCGCATGGCGAGTAGAATGGCTTACAGTTCAAACACAGCGAATCCAAGTCCGGGCTGCAGTGCGTGTTGAGCTCCGAGACGTCGGGAGACCATTTTTCGTTGATAAAGAAGAATAGTCCTCCACCTTTTGTTTTCCCCAATAGCTCTGTGACGCGGTCCGCTCGATGTAGTTGGAAGCCCGGAAGGATTGCGGACCCATCGGGACGCGTTCACAGAGCATGTCTCTGTGAAGCACGGGGCGGCGGAACGTCCAAAGTCTTTTCTGGTCTTTGTGAGAAGATGAAGCTCATCCATTTTATTGGGTAGAGAGCTGTAGATTTGCGAGGTGAATCGATGAGAGCGGCATTCGGAATCCTTTCTTCCGAAACTTGACCTGCACTCCGGCTCGCTTCTCCCTGCAGTGTCGCCTCCATGCGCCGTAGATCACAGCCACTCCACCGGAGAGGAACTCTTTGTAAAATTTGGTGAAACAAAGCCTAAACTCCCTAAGGTTTGCAATCTTTGTTTAGCACACCTACAATTTTCTATTTTATTTTTAATCCATCCGTAGTTTTATTTAGTACTCAAGCAAACATTACACAGTTGTGCTCATAAGTTTCATTGCCCTAGCAGAATTTTTAAGATGTGTACCATTCTTTAAAGAAAACATGAAAGAGCCGCAAAACACATTTATTTATTTCTTAATGGGATTCAAGTTAAGCTGTAACGTATTTCAGGAAAGCTAAATCATTACAAAAAAACAAAAACAAAAAAAACCAAGAAAGAAATTAATTAATGGTCATTGTTCAGTCATATTTTAAAAGATAAGGCTAGTATTTCACAAATTCTGCTCGGGTATGTAAACTTATGAGCACAACTTTACATGTCAGCATTCATGCATTTTTGTTTCGTTCTGTTACTTGACAATAATAAATGCCAAAAGGTTTTTGTATTGAATTTATTCAAATTTCCCGTGGTATTGAATACAGGCAGATGTAGATAAAACGGCTAGGCTACGTAAAGATGCACCAAAGAGGCCAAACAAATCTCTCGTAAATTTGACACACCACAGAAGAGTGGTTTTCAAAAGCCTGCCAAATTTGAATCAATAAACATATCACCATGTCTGTAAGATAATGCTCTGAAATCATGAAAAACAAGGCTCGTCTTCGAGGTGCAGGACTGCGTGGGTGTGTCCCAATGACGACGCTGTCGACAGCCCTTCACCTGTCAATCAAATACTGTACGTTCACTCGTACGCTACGTGCTCAAGTGTCTTTGTCAGCTACTGGCTAAATAACGTGTGCAGCTGTGGTTATGGTAAATAAACAGTTAACTTTCCCGTGTGTCTGATATTTGGGGAGAGTGCACGAACCAGCAGGCTAAGAGCCCAGGCAGCTCACCCACCAGGTGGCGCAAGTCTTGTGTACCAGGCCTCAGCCCTAAATCGAAGTGTAAAGATATACCCCAAGCCAAACGCACACAAAAATCTGAACCCTACCCTTGGGTCCCACTGGTATATGACATCCATGACCGGACCCATGTGGCAGGACCCAAACTCCTAACCCCGACCTAACGTAACCTTAAGGCCCTTTACACAAAGACAATTGGCCTGTTTTTGTGCCGATTTTGCCCCTTCCCGACCAAGCACGTCAAACAGCAGACAATCTGAAGTCTTATAAGATTATCATATAAGATTGTCCTCAAGTCTGATGTGTGTTAAGAGTTAATCCGTCCCGATTTTAGGGTCTGAAACAGATCAGGCCAACAATCTTAAGTAATGAACATGTTCAATATTGACAACTTCTCCCGCGTCATGACGCTGTGAATTGTTACGTGAAACGGAATATAGCCAATCAAGAAGCACCCTGAGTCAGAAAAGGAAACGCCTGTCAATAAAAATAAGCATGTGTTACCCCGATGTTGTTTTTTTTTGGGGGGGGGGATAAAATTGGGTTCCCATTTTATAACCTTACATCCTTTAGGAACGTGGGAAGTGTTTCTTCTTCTTCGGTTTTGTGAGTTTACGTGTGATCACGCCTGATTTCGAATTCGGCATTTGAAAAGAATCATGTACAGTATGTGGTGTTCTGTGTTGATATTACGGACCACACCCACACACAAGACGACCAAAACTGTTAAGTGCCAGATTTATTATCTTTATCTGTAAGGTCGAAAAAATCTTTATGTGTGTACCAGGCCTAATCCCAAACCTCAGGCGGGCCTTCTTGTTGGCTTTGTCGACAACAATTTGAGAATAAAACATTTATGGGGCGGCACGCGCCTGAAGGTTAGCACATCTGCCTCACAGTTCTGAGGACCAGAGTTCAAATCCCCGGCCCCCACTGTGTGGAGTTTGGCATGTTCTTCCGTGCCCTGTGTGGGGTCTCTCGGGTACTCCGGTTTCCTCCCACATCCCAAAAATACGCAGGGTAGGTAAATTGAAGTCTCTAAATTTGCCCGGAGGTGCGAATGGTTGTTTGTTTCTATGTGCACTGCGATTGGCTGGCGACCCAGTTCAGGGTTGTACCCCGCCCTCGCCCGGAAGGAAAGCTGAGCTTGGCTCCAGCACGCCTGCGACCCAATTGAGGATAAGCAAACGGAAGATGAATGAACGAAACCATTTATGGTTGATGGAAGACTAAATATGCCTTCATGTCACTGTTGATAGTGGAGTCTGGTGTATGCTGCTCACCATGGACATCTTTCTTTGACAAACTTTGACCCAATACATTTGCTGGGTGCGGGTACTAGAAACACATAAATGAGACTTCCAACAGAGAGGTTTAGACAGAAGGCTGTCCTGAGCGCCAGCTTTTCCATGGACCAATGGATCTCTGTTTTCCACATCTCGCCAAACATTTCCTGTGGGAAGCCCTCGTATGATTGGTCTGAAGGTGATCTATTGAGAGTCCTGCAGCCCATCGTCTGCATCCTCACTGTGCTGCTCAACCTGCTTTCATCATCTCAATCTCCCCACTTCAGGACCATGGTTCTTTTTCCGATACCTCATGTGTTTGAGCCGCTTTGCAAGGTTGCTCCCAGGCTGTTAATATTTATTATTGCCTCATTTCTCTCAAGGAAACAACAGTGATTGTATTGTAGTATTAGAGTGTTTTGAATGACATATTGTGCCTACTTATATTTGTCTGGAAAGTGCTTTGAACAGCATGTCATGTGTGTCACAATTGTTTTTCAGGCAGCTCCACACCCCCACCAACCTCCTCCTCCTCTCCCTCGCCGTCTCAGACTTGCTGGTGGGATTGATGGCGATGCCAGGTGAGATCTACATGAGCACATCCTGCTGGTTTCTCGGTGACATTGCCTGTTCTCTGTGGAGTTACACGACTTTCACCGCAGCATCCTCCTCGGTCGGAAACATGGTGCTGATATCGGCCGACCGTTACGTGGCTATTTGTCATCCTCTGCATTATAACGTCAAAGTCACTGTGAAAAGAATTCGATCTTGTGTTTGTCTCTCTTGGGTGGCTGCGCTTCTCCACTGTGCCATCCTTTTAAAGGACCAATTGGTTCGTCCTGGAATGTACAACTCGTGCCGCGGAGAGTGCGTGATCGGTTTTGAGGTTTACGCAGGCATTCTGGACCTCGTCGTAAACTTTGTCCTTCCTCTCAGCATCATCTTCATGCTGTACATGAGAGTGTTTGTGGTCGCTGTTTCTCAGGCGCGAGCCATGCGCGCTCATGTTAAATGCCTCAAATTACAACATTCTGCCCCTTTCAGAGCAAAGTCATCCGAGTTGAAGGCGGCCATGACTCTTGGTGTTCTCGTTCTTGTCTTTCTGGTGTGTTTCTGTCCGTACTACATTGTCAGTCTGGTGGCTGATAATGAGAATTTTGGTTCAGTGACGAAATTTGTTCTTTATTTGTATGATGTCAACTCGTGTGTGAACCCCTTAATATACGCCCTTTTTTACCGCTGGTTTAGAAAAGCTGCTAAGCACATTGTCACTCTTCGCATTCTGCAGCCTGCCTCCCGTGAGGCCAACATACTGTAGACTCAATTTGCTCTAATGTTTGAAAGGCTGACAAAATCCTGTTGATGTGTTACTGCAATATGACAGAGTGGTGATGTTTTACCTGAATGTGTCTTTTTTTATCACTTTACTGTCATACAGTTC
>NW_026903393.1:0-162125 GCF_024500385.1 Phyllopteryx taeniolatus
ACTGGGAAAGCATCCTTTGTGAAGTTATGAGTCAAAATAGAAAACGTGTACAGCAGGCGCTGGGAAGCGTTTTTAAGCAATAAAAAACTGCAAATGTGTGTAAAACTCCAACCAAAGCTTTGGGATTCAAAACACTGCCTGTAACTAGTATAAAGGGTAGAGTTCTACTCTAAAATAGCAAGAGATTTTACTGGGAAAGCATCCTTTGTGAAGTTATGAGTCAAAATAGAAAACGTGTACAGCAGGCGCTGGAAAGCGTTTTTAAGCAATAAAAAACTGCAAATGTGTGTAAAACTCCAACCAAAGCTTTGGGATTCAAACCACTGCCTGTAACTAGTATAAAGGGTAGAGTTCTACTCTAAATAGCAAGAGATTTACTGGGAAAGCATCCTTTGTGAAGTTATGAGTCAAAATAGAAAAACGTGTACAGCAGGCGCTGGGAAGCGTTTTTAAGCAATAAAAAACTGCAAATGTGTGTAAAACTCCAACCAAAGCTTTGGGATTCAAACCACTGCCTGTAACTAGTATAAAGGGTAGAGTTCTACTCTAAATAGCAAGAGATTTGACTGGGAAAGCATCCTTTGTGAAGTTATGAGTCAAAATAGAAAACGTGTACAGCAGGCGCTGGGAAGCGTTTTTAAGCAATAAAAAACTGCAAATGTGTGTAAAACTCCAACCAAAGCTTTGGGATTCAAACCACTGCCTGTAACTAGTATAAAGGGTAGAGTTCTACTCTAAATAGCAAGAGATTTGACTGGGAAAGCATCCTTTGTGAAGTTATGAGTCAAAATAGAAAACGTGTACAGCAGGCGCTGGGAAGCGTTTTTAAGCAATAAAAAACTGCAAATGTGTGTAAAACTCCAACCAAAGCTTTGGGATTCAAACCACTGCCTGTAACTAGTATAAAGGGTAGAGTTCTACTCTAAATAGCAAGAGATTTTACTGGGAAAGCATCCTTTGTGAAGTTATGAGTCAAAATAGAAAAACGTGTACAGCAGGCGCTGGGAAAGCGTTTTTAAGCAATAAAAAACTGCAAATGTGTGTAAAACTCCAACCAAAGCTTTGGGATTCAAACCACTGCCTGTAACTAGTATAAAGGGTAGAGTTCTACTCTAAATAGCAAGAGATTTGACTGGGAAAGCATCCTTTGTGAAGTTATGAGTCAAAATAGAAAACGTGTACAGCAGGCGCTGGGAAGCGTTTTTAAGCAATAAAAAACTGCAAATGTGTGTAAAACTCCAACCAAAGCTTTGGGATTCAAACCACTGCCTGTAACTAGTATAAAGGGTAGAGTTCTACTCTAAATAGCAAGAGATTTGACTGGGAAAGCATCCTTTGTGAAGTTATGAGTCAAAATAGAAAACGTGTACAGCAGGCGCTGGGAAGCGTTTTTAAGCAATAAAAAACTGCAAATGTGTGTAAAACTCCAACCAAAGCTTTGGGATTCAAACCACTGCCTGTAACTAGTATAAAGGGTAGAGTTCTACTCTAAAAAGCAAGAGATTTTACTGGGAAAGCATCCTTTGTGAAGTTATGAGTCAAAATAGAAAACGTGTACAGCAGGCGCTGGAAAGCGTTTTTAAGCAATAAAAAATTGCAAATGTGTGTAAAACTCCAACCAAAGCTTTGGGATTCAAACCACTGCCTGTAACTAGTATAAAGGGTAGAGTTCTACTCTAAATAGCAAGAGATTTACTGGGAAAGCATCCTTTGTGAAGTTATGAGTCAAAATAGAAAAAAGTGTACAGCAGGCGCTGGGAAGCGTTTTTAAGCAATAAAAAACTGCAAATGTGTGTAAAACTCCAACCAAAGCTTTGGGATTCAAACCACTGCCTGTAACTAGTATAAAGGGTAGAGTTCTACTCTAAATAGCAAGAGATTTGACTGGGAAAGCATCCTTTGTGAAGTTATGAGTCAAAATAGAAAACAGTGTACAGCAGGCGCTGGGAAGCGTTTTTAAGCAATAAAAAACTGCAAATGTGTGTAAAACTCCAACCAAAGCTTTGGGATTCAAACCACTGCCTGTAACTAGTATAAAGGGTAGAGTTCTACTCTAAATAGCAAGAGATTTACTGGGAAAGCATCCTTTGTGAAGTTATGAGTCAAAATAGAAAAAAGTGTACAGCAGGCGCTGGGAAGCGTTTTTAAGCAATAAAAAACTGCAAATGTGTGTAAAACTCCAACCAAAGCTTTGGGATTCAAACCACTGCCTGTAACTAGTATAAAGGGTAGAGTTCTACTCTAAATAGCAAGAGATTTGACTGGGAAAGCATCCTTTGTGAAGTTATGAGTCAAAATAGAAAACGTGTACAGCAGGCGCTGGGAAGCGTTTTTAAGCAATAAAAAACTGCAAATGTGTGTAAAACTCCAACCAAAGCTTTGGGATTCAAACCACTGCCTGTAACTAGTATAAAGGGTAGAGTTCTACTCTAAATAGCAAGAGATTTGACTGGGAAAGCATCCTTTGTGAAGTTATGAGTCAAAATAGAAAAACGTGTACAGCAGGCGCTGGGAAGCGTTTTTAAGCAATAAAAAACTGCAAATGTGTGTAAAACTCCAACCAAAGCTTTGGGATTCAAACCACTGCCTGTAACTAGTATAAAGGGTAGAGTTCTACTCTAAATAGCAAGAGATTTTACTGGGAAAGCATCCTTTGTGAAGTTATGAGTCAAAATAGAAAACGTGTACAGCAGGCGCTGGGAAGCGTTTTTAAGCAATAAAAAACTGCAAATGTGTGTAAAACTCCAACCAAAGCTTTGGGATTCAAACCACTGCCTGTAACTAGTATAAAGGGAGAGTTCTACTCTAAATAGCAAGAGATTTCACTGGGAAAGCATCCTTTGTGAAGTTATGAGTCAAAATAGAAAATATGTGTACAGCAGGCGCTGGGAAGCGTTTTTAAGCAATAAAAAACTGCAAATGTGTGTAAAACTCCAACCAAAGCTTTGGGATTCAAACCACTGCCTGTAACTAGTATAAAGGGTAGAGTTCTACTCTAAAAAGCAAGAGATTTTACTGGGAAAGCATCCTTTGTGAAGTTATGAGTCAAAATAGAAAACGTGTACAGCAGGCGCTGGAAAGCGTTTTTAAGCAATAAAAAATTGCAAATGTGTGTAAAACTCCAACCAAAGCTTTGGGACTCAAAAAACTGCCTGTAACTAGTATAAAGGTGAGAGTTCTACTCTAAATAGCCAGAGATTTGACTGGGAAAGCATCCTTTGTGAAGTTATGGTCAAAATAGAAAACGTGTACAGCAGGCGCTGGAAAGCGTTTTTAAGCAATAAAAAACTGCAAATGTGTGTAAAACTCCAACCAAAGCTTTGGGATTCAAAAAACTGCCTGTAACTAGTATAAAGGTGAGAGTTCTACTCTAAATAGCCAGAGATTTGACTGGGAAAGCATCCTTTGTGAAGTTATTGGTCAAAATAGAAAACGTGTACAGCAGGCGCTGAAAAGCGTTTTTAAGCAATAAAAAACTGCAAATGTGTGTAAAACTCCAACCAAAGCTTTGGGATTCAAAACACTGCCTGTAACTAGTATAAAGGTGAGAGTTCTACTCTAAATAGCAAGAGATTTGACTGGGAAAGCATCCTTTGTGAAGTTATGAGTCAAAATAGAAAACGTGTACAGCAGGCGCTGGAAAGCGTTTTTAAGCAATAAAAAACTGCAAATGTGTGTAAAACTCCAACCAAAGCTTTGGGACTCAAAACACTGCCTGTAACTAGTATAAAGGTGAGAGTTCTACTCTAAATAGCAAGAGATTTGACTGGGAAAGCATCCTTTGTGAAGTTATGAGTCAAAATAGAAAACGTGTACAGCAGGCGCTGGAAAGCGTTTTTAAGCAATAAAAAACTGCAAATGTGTGTAAAACTCCAACCAAAGCTTTGGGATTCAAACCACTGCCTGTAACTAGTATAAAGGTGAGAGTTCTACTCTAAATAGCAAGAGATTTTACTGGGAAAGCATCCTTTGTGAAGTTATGAGTCAAAATAGAAAACAGTGTACAGCAGGCGCTGGGAAGCGTTTTTAAGCAATAAAAAACTGCAAATGTGTGTAAAACTCCAACCAAAGCTTTGGGATTCAAACCACTGCCTGTAACTAGTATAAAGGGTAGAGTTCTACTCTAAATAGCAAGAGATTTTGACTGGGAAAGCATCCTTTGTGAAGTTATGAGTCAAAATAGAAAACGTGTACAGCAGGCGCTGGGAAAAGCGTTTTTAAGCAATAAAAAACTGCAAATGTGTGTAAAACTCCAACCAAAGCTTTGGGATTCAAAAACACTGCCTGTAACTAGTATAAAGGTGAGAGTTCTACTCTAAATAGCAAGAGATTTTACTGGGAAAGCATCCTTTGTGAAGTTATGGTCAAAATAGAAAACGTGTACAGCAGGCGCTGGAAAAGCGTTTTTAAGCAATAAAAAACTGCAAATGTGTGTAAAACTCCAACCAAAGCTTTGGGATCAAAAACACTGCCTGTAACTAGTATAAAGGTGAGAGTTCTACTCTAAATAGCCAGAGATTTGACTGGGAAAGCATCCTTTGTGAAGTTATGGTCAAAATAGAAAACGTGTACAGCAGGCGCTGGAAAAGCGTTTTTAAGCAATAAAAAACTGCAAATGTGTGTAAAACTCCAACCAAAGCTTTGGGATTCAAAAACACTGCCTGTAACTAGTATAAAGGTGAGAGTTCTACTCTAAATAGCAAGAGATTTGACTGGGAAAGCATCCTTTGTGAAGTTATGGTCAAAATAGAAAACGTGTACAGCAGGCGCTGGAAAGCGTTTTTAAGCAATAAAAAACTGCAAATGTGTGTAAAACTCCAACCAAAGCTTTGGGATTCAAAACACTGCCTGTAACTAGTATAAAGGTGAGAGTTCTACTCTAAATAGCAAGAGATTTTACTGGGAAAGCATCCTTTGTGAAGTTATGAGTCAAAATAGAAAACGTGTACAGCAGGCGCTGGAAAGCGTTTTTAAGCAATAAAAAACTGCAAATGTGTGTAAAACTCCAACCAAAGCTTTGGGATTCAAAACCACTGCCTGTAACTAGTATAAAGGTGAGAGTTCTACTCTAAATAGCAAGAGATTTTACTGGGAAAGCATCCTTTGTGAAGTTATGAGTCAAAATAGAAAACGTGTACAGCAGGCGCTGAGAAGCGTTTTTAAGCAATAAAAAACTGCAAATGTGTGTAAAACTCCAACCAAAGCTTTGGGATTCAAAAACACTGCCTGTAACTAGTATAAAGGTGAGAGTTCTACTCTAAATAGCAAGAGATTTTACTGGGAAAGCATCCTTTGTGAAGTTATGAGTCAAAATAGAAAAACGTGTACAGCAGGCGCTGGGAAAGCGTTTTTAAGCAATAAAAAACTGCAAATGTGTGTAAAACTCCAACCAAAGCTTTGGGATTCAAACCACTGCCTGTAACTAGTATAAAGGGTAGAGTTCTACTCTAAATAGCAAGAGATTTTACTGGGAAAGCATCCTTTGTGAAGTTATGAGTCAAAATAGAAAACGTGTACAGCAGGCGCTGGGAAGCGTTTTTAAGCAATAAAAAATTGCAAATGTGTGTAAAACTCCAACCAAAGCTTTGGGATTCAAACCACTGCCTGTAACTAGTATAAAGGGTAGAGTTCTACTCTAAATAGCAAGAGATTTTGACTGGGAAAGCATCCTTTGTGAAGTTATGAGTCAAAATAGAAAAAGTGTACAGCAGGCGCTGGGAAGCGTTTTTAAGCAATAAAAAACTGCAAATGTGTGTAAAACTCCAACCAAAGCTTTGGGATTCAAACCACTGCCTGTAACTAGTATAAAGGGTAGAGTTCTACTCTAAATAGCAAGAAATTTGACTGGGAAAGCATCCTTTGTGAAGTTATGAGTCAAAATAGAAAACGTGTACAGCAGGCGCTGGGAAAGCGTTTTTAACCAATAAAAAATTGCAAATGTGTGTAAAACTCCAACCAAAGCTTTGGGATTCAAACCACTGCCTGTAACTAGTATAAAGGGTAGAGTTCTACTCTAAATAGCAAGAGATTTTACTGGGAAAGCATCCTTTGTGAAGTTATGAGTCAAAATAGAAAACGTGTACAGCAGGCGCTGGGAAGCGTTTTTAAGCAATAAAAAACTGCAAATGTGTGTAAAACTCCAACCAAAGCTTTGGGATTCAAACCACTGCCTGTAACTAGTATAAAGGGTAGAGTTCTACTCTAAATAGCAAGAGATTTGACTGGGAAAGCATCCTTTGTGAAGTTATGAGTCAAAATAGAAAACGTGTACAGCAGGCGCTGGAAGCGTTTTTAAGCAATAAAAAACTGCAAATGTGTGTAAAACTCCAACCAAAGCTTTGGGATTCAAACCACTGCCTGTAACTAGTATAAAGGGTAGAGTTCTACTCTAAATAGCAAGAGATTTGACTGGGAAAGCATCCTTTGTGAAGTTATGAGTCAAAATAGAAAACGTGTACAGCAGGCGCTGGGAAGCGTTTTTAAGCAATAAAAAACTGCAAATGTGTGTAAAACTCCAACCAAAGCTTTGGGATTCAAACCACTGCCTGTAACTAGTATAAAGGGTAGAGTTCTACTCTAAATAGCAAGAGATTTTACTGGGAAAGCATCCTTTGTGAAGTTATGAGTCAAAATAGAAAAACGTGTACAGCAGGCGCTGGGAAGCGTTTTTAAGCAATAAAAAACTGCAAATGTGTGTAAAACTCCAACCAAAGCTTTGGGATTCAAACCACTGCCTGTAACTAGTATAAAGGGTAGAGTTCTACTCTAAATAGCAAGAGATTTGACTGGGAAAGCATCCTTTGTGAAGTTATGAGTCAAAATAGAAAACGTGTACAGCAGGCGCTGGGAAGCGTTTTTAAGCAATAAAAAACTGCAAATGTGTGTAAAACTCCAACCAAAGCTTTGGGATTCAAACCACTGCCTGTAACTAGTATAAAGGGTAGAGTTCTACTCTAAATAGCAAGAGATTTGACTGGGAAAGCATCCTTTGTGAAGTTATGAGTCAAAATAGAAAACGTGTACAGCAGGCGCTGGGAAGCGTTTTTAAGCAATAAAAAACTGCAAATGTGTGTAAAACTCCAACCAAAGCTTTGGGATTCAAACCACTGCCTGTAACTAGTATAAAGGGTAGAGTTCTACTCTAAATAGCAAGAGATTTTACTGGGAAAGCATCCTTTGTGAAGTTATGAGTCAAAATAGAAAACGTGTACAGCAGGCGCTGGAAAGCGTTTTTAAGCAATAAAAAACTGCAAATGTGTGTAAAACTCCAACCAAAGCTTTGGGATTCAAACCACTGCCTGTAACTAGTATAAAGGGTAGAGTTCTACTCTAAATAGCAAGAGATTTTGACTGGGAAAGCATCCTTTGTGAAGTTATGAGTCAAAATAGAAAAACGTGTACAGCAGGCGCTGGGAAGCGTTTTTAAGCAATAAAAAACTGCAAATGTGTGTAAAACTCCAACCAAAGCTTTGGGATTCAAACCACTGCCTGTAACTAGTATAAAGGGTAGAGTTCTACTCTAAATAGCAAGAGATTTGACTGGGAAAGCATCCTTTGTGAAGTTATGAGTCAAAATAGAAAACGTGTACAGCAGGCGCTGGGAAGCGTTTTTAAGCAATAAAAAACTGCAAATGTGTGTAAAACTCCAACCAAAGCTTTGGGATTCAAACCACTGCCTGTAACTAGTATAAAGGGTAGAGTTCTACTCTAAATAGCAAGAGATTTTACTGGGAAAGCATCCTTTGTGAAGTTATGAGTCAAAATAGAAAAACGTGTACAGCAGGCGCTGGGAAGCGTTTTTAAGCAATAAAAAACTGCAAATGTGTGTAAAACTCCAACCAAAGCTTTGGGATTCAAACCACTGCCTGTAACTAGTATAAAGGGTAGAGTTCTACTCTAAATAGCAAGAGATTTGACTGGGAAAGCATCCTTTGTGAAGTTATGAGTCAAAATAGAAAACGTGTACAGCAGGCGCTGGGAAGCGTTTTTAAGCAATAAAAAACTGCAAATGTGTGTAAAACTCCAACCAAAGCTTTGGGATTCAAACCACTGCCTGTAACTAGTATAAAGGGTAGAGTTCTACTCTAAATAGCAAGAGATTTTGACTGGGAAAGCATCCTTTGTGAAGTTATGAGTCAAAATAGAAAACGTGTACAGCAGGCGCTGGGAAGCGTTTTTAAGCAATAAAAAACTGCAAATGTGTGTAAAACTCCAACCAAAGCTTTGGGATTCAAACCACTGCCTGTAACTAGTATAAAGGGTAGAGTTCTACTCTAAATAGCAAGAGATTTTACTGGGAAAGCATCCTTTGTGAAGTTATGAGTCAAAATAGAAAACGTGTACAGCAGGCGCTGGGAAGCGTTTTTAAGCAATAAAAAATTGCAAATGTGTGTAAAACTCCAACCAAAGCTTTGGGATTCAAACCACTGCCTGTAACTAGTATAAAGGTAGAGTTCTACTCTAAATAGCAAGAAATTTGACTGGGAAAGCATCCTTTGTGAAGTTATGAGTCAAAATAGAAAACGTGTACAGCAGGCGCTGGGAAGCGTTTTTAAGCAATAAAAAACTGCAAATGTGTGTAAAACTCCAACCAATGCTTTGGGATTCAAACCACTGCCTGTAACTAGTATAAAGGGTAGAGTTCTACTCTAAATAGCAAGAGATTTTATTGGGAGAGCATCCTTTGTGAAGTTATGAGTCAAAATAGAAAACGTGTACAGCAGGCGCTGGGAAGCGTTTTTAAGCAATAAAAAACTGCAAATGTGTGTAAAACTCCAACCAAAGCTTTGGGATTCAAAACCACTGCCTGTAACTAGTATAAAGGGTAGAGTTCTACTCTAAATAGCAAGAGATTTGACTGGGAAAGCATCCTTTGTGAAGTTATGAGTCAAAATAGAAAACGTGTACAGCAGGCGCTGGGAAAGCGTTTTTAAGCAATAAAAAACTGCAAATGTGTGTAAAACTCCAACCAAAGCTTTGGGATTCAAAACCACTGCCTGTAACTAGTATAAAGGTGAGAGTTCTACTCTAAATAGCAAGAGATTTTGACTGGGAAAGCATCCTTTGTGAAGTTATGAGTCAAAATAGAAAACGTGTACAGCAGGCGCTGGAAAGCGTTTTTAAGCAATAAAAAACTGCAAATGTGTGTAAAACTCCAACCAAAGCTTTGGGATTCAAAACCACTGCCTGTAACTAGTATAAAGGTGAGAGTTCTACTCTAAATAGCAAGAGATTTGACTGGGAAAGCATCCTTTGTGAAGTTATGAGTCAAAATAGAAAACGTGTACAGCAGGCGCTGGAAGCGTTTTTAAGCAATAAAAAACTGCAAATGTGTGTAAAACTCCAACCAAAGCTTTGGGATTCAAACCACTGCCTGTAACTAGTATAAAGGGTAGAGTTCTACTCTAAATAGCAAGAGATTTGACTGGGAAAGCATCCTTTGTGAAGTTATGAGTCAAAATAGAAAACGTGTACAGCAGGCGCTGGGAAAGCGTTTTTAAGCAATAAAAAAATGCAAATGTGTGTAAAACTCCAACCAAAGCTTTGGGATTCAAACCACTGCCTGTAACTAGTATAAAGGGTAGAGTTCTACTCTAAATAGCAAGAGATTTGACTGGGAAAGCATCCTTTGTGAAGTTATGAGTCAAAATAGACGTTCACAGGGCGGAAAGCGTAGCATAAAAACCCAGTGTATCAGCAGAGCGCTGGGGTAAACGCTGTAACTGTTAAATGAGAGCACATAAAACAACATTTGACTAAAGCATGCTGTGTGAATTTAGAGTCAACCAATAGCGTTTTGGGATGTGAACGTAGCAAAAAAACTGCACATGGTAAAACTCAAATCCAAAGCGTAGGGGATTCAAACCCTCTAACTAGAAGGAGAGTTCTCTAACTAGCGGACGGGAAAGCATCCTTTGTGAAGTTATGAGTCAAAATAGAAAACGTGTACAGCAGGCGCTGGGAAGCGTTTTTAAGCAATAAAAAACTGCAAATGTGTGTAAAACTCCAACCAAAGCTTTGGGATTCAAACCACTGCCTGTAACTAGTATAAAGGGTAGAGTTCTACTCTAAATAGCAAGAGATTTTGACTGGGAAAGCATCCTTTGTGAAGTTATGAGTCAAAATAGAAAACGTGTACAGCAGGCGCTGGGAAAGCGTTTTTAAGCAATAAAAAACTGCAAATGTGTGTAAAACTCCAACCAAAGCTTTGGGATTCAAACCACTGCCTGTAACTAGTATAAAGGTGAGAGTTCTACTCTAAATAGCAAGAGATTTGACTGGGAAAGCATCCTTTGTGAAGTTATGAGTCAAAATAGAAAACGTGTACAGCAGGCGCTGGAAGCGTTTTTAAGCAATAAAAAACTGCAAATGTGTGTAAAACTCCAACCAAAGCTTTGGGATTCAAAACCACTGCCTGTAACTAGTATAAAGGTGAGAGTTCTACTCTAAATAGCAAGAGATTTGACTGGGAAAGCATCCTTTGTGAAGTTATGAGTCAAAATAGAAAACGTGTACAGCAGGCGCTGGGAAGCGTTTTTAAGCAATAAAAAACTGCAAATGTGTGTAAAACTCCAACCAAAGCTTTGGGATTCAAAACCACTGCCTGTAACTAGTATAAAGGGTAGAGTTCTACTCTAAATAGCAAGAGATTTTACTGGGAAAGCATCCTTTGTGAAGTTATGAGTCAAAATAGAAAACGTGTACAGCAGGCGCTGGGAAAGCGTTTTTAAGCAATAAAAAACTGCAAATGTGTGTAAAACTCCAACCAAAGCTTTGGGATTCAAACCACTGCCTGTAACTAGTATAAAGGGTAGAGTTCTACTCTAAATAGCAAGAGATTTTGACTGGGAAAGCATCCTTTGTGAAGTTATGAGTCAAAATAGAAAACGTGTACAGCAGGCGCTGGAAGCGTTTTTAAGCAATAAAAAACTGCAAATGTGTGTAAAACTCCAACCAAAGCTTTGGGATTCAAACCACTGCCTGTAACTAGTATAAAGGGTAGAGTTCTACTCTAAATAGCAAGAGATTTTACTGGGAAAGCATCCTTTGTGAAGTTATGAGTCAAAATAGAAAAAGTGTACAGCAGGCGCTGGGAAGCGTTTTTAAGCAATAAAAAACTGCAAATGTGTGTAAAACTCCAACCAAAGCTTTGGGATTCAAACCACTGCCTGTAACTAGTATAAAGGGTAGAGTTCTACTCTAAATAGCAAGAGATTTTGACTGGGAAAGCATCCTTTGTGAAGTTATGAGTCAAAATAGAAAACGTGTACAGCAGGCGCTGGGAAGCGTTTTTAAGCAATAAAAAACTGCAAATGTGTGTAAAACTCCAACCAAAGCTTTGGGATTCAAACCACTGCCTGTAACTAGTATAAAGGGTAGAGTTCTACTCTAAATAGCAAGAGATTTGACTGGGAAAGCATCCTTTGTGAAGTTATGAGTCAAAATAGAAAAAAGTGTACAGCAGGCGCTGGGAAGCGTTTTTAAGCAATAAAAAACTGCAAATGTGTGTAAAACTCCAACCAAAGCTTTGGGATTCAAACCACTGCCTGTAACTAGTATAAAGGGTAGAGTTCTACTCTAAATAGCAAGAGATTTTACTGGGAAAGCATCCTTTGTGAAGTTATGAGTCAAAATAGAAAACGTGTACAGCAGGCGCTGGGAAGCGTTTTTAAGCAATAAAAAACTGCAAATGTGTGTAAAACTCCAACCAAAGCTTTGGGATTCAAACCACTGCCTGTAACTAGTATAAAGGGTAGAGTTCTACTCTAAATAGCAAGAGATTTGACTGGGAAAGCATCCTTTGTGAAGTTATGAGTCAAAATAGAAAAACGTGTACAGCAGGCGCTGGGAAGCGTTTTTAAGCAATAAAAAACTGCAAATGTGTGTAAAACTCCAACCAAAGCTTTGGGATTCAAACCACTGCCTGTAACTAGTATAAAGGGTAGAGTTCTACTCTAAATAGCAAGAGATTTGACTGGGAAAGCATCCTTTGTGAAGTTATGAGTCAAAATAGAAAAACGTGTACAGCAGGCGCTGGGAAGCGTTTTTAAGCAATAAAAAACTGCAAATGTGTGTAAAACTCCAACCAAAGCTTTGGGATTCAAACCACTGCCTGTAACTAGTATAAAGGGTAGAGTTCTACTCTAAATAGCAAGAGATTTTACTGGGAAAGCATCCTTTGTGAAGTTATGAGTCAAAATAGAAAACGTGTACAGCAGGCGCTGGAAAGCGTTTTTAAGCAATAAAAAATGCAAATGTGTGTAAAACTCCAACCAAAGCTTTGGGATTCAAACCACTGCCTGTAACTAGTATAAAGGGTAGAGTTCTACTCTAAATAGCAAGAGATTTGACTGGGAAAGCATCCTTTGTGAAGTTATGAGTCAAAATAGAAAACGTGTACAGCAGGCGCTGGGAAGCGTTTTTAAGCAATAAAAAACTGCAAATGTGTGTAAAACTCCAACCAAAGCTTTGGGATTCAAACCACTGCCTGTAACTAGTATAAAGGGTAGAGTTCTACTCTAAATAGCAAGAGATTTGACTGGGAAAGCATCCTTTGTGAAGTTATGAGTCAAAATAGAAAACGTGTACAGCAGGCGCTGGGAAGCGTTTTTAAGCAATAAAAAACTGCAAATGTGTGTAAAACTCCAACCAAAGCTTTGGGATTCAAACCACTGCCTGTAACTAGTATAAAGGGTAGAGTTCTACTCTAAATAGCAAGAGATTTGACTGGGAAAGCATCCTTTGTGAAGTTATGAGTCAAAATAGAAAACGTGTACAGCAGGCGCTGGGAAGCGTTTTTAAGCAATAAAAAACTGCAAATGTGTGTAAAACTCCAACCAAAGCTTTGGGATTCAAACCACTGCCTGTAACTAGTATAAAGGGTAGAGTTCTACTCTAAATAGCAAGAGATTTTGACTGGGAAAGCATCCTTTGTGAAGTTATGAGTCAAAATAGAAAACGTGTACAGCAGGCGCTGGGAAGCGTTTTTAAGCAATAAAAAACTGCAAATGTGTGTAAAACTCCAACCAAAGCTTTGGGATTCAAACCACTGCCTGTAACTAGTATAAAGGGTAGAGTTCTACTCTAAATAGCAAGAGATTTGACTGGGAAAGCATCCTTTGTGAAGTTATGAGTCAAAATAGAAAAACGTGTACAGCAGGCGCTGGGAAGCGTTTTTAAGCAATAAAAAACTGCAAATGTGTGTAAAACTCCAACCAAAGCTTTGGGATTCAAACCACTGCCTGTAACTAGTATAAAGGGTAGAGTTCTACTCTAAATAGCAAGAGATTTGACTGGGAAAGCATCCTTTGTGAAGTTATGAGTCAAAATAGAAAAACGTGTACAGCAGGCGCTGGGAAGCGTTTTTAAGCAATAAAAAACTGCAAATGTGTGTAAAACTCCAACCAAAGCTTTGGGATTCAAACCACTGCCTGTAACTAGTATAAAGGGTAGAGTTCTACTCTAAATAGCAAGAGATTTGACTGGGAAAGCATCCTTTGTGAAGTTATGAGTCAAAATAGAAAACGTGTACAGCAGGCGCTGGGAAGCGTTTTTAAGCAATAAAAAACTGCAAATGTGTGTAAAACTCCAACCAAAGCTTTGGGATTCAAACCACTGCCTGTAACTAGTATAAAGGGTAGAGTTCTACTCTAAATAGCAAGAGATTTTGACTGGGAAAGCATCCTTTGTGAAGTTATGAGTCAAAATAGAAAAACGTGTACAGCAGGCGCTGGGAAGCGTTTTTAAGCAATAAAAAACTGCAAATGTGTGTAAAACTCCAACCAAAGCTTTGGGATTCAAACCACTGCCTGTAACTAGTATAAAGGGTAGAGTTCTACTCTAAATAGCAAGAGATTTTGACTGGGAAAGCATCCTTTGTGAAGTTATGAGTCAAAATAGAAAAACGTGTACAGCAGGCGCTGGGAAGCGTTTTTAAGCAATAAAAAACTGCAAATGTGTGTAAAACTCCAACCAAAGCTTTGGGATTCAAACCACTGCCTGTAACTAGTATAAAGGGTAGAGTTCTACTCTAAATAGCAAGAGATTTTACTGGGAAAGCATCCTTTGTGAAGTTATGAGTCAAAATAGAAAACGTGTACAGCAGGCGCTGGGAAGCGTTTTTAAGCAATAAAAAACTGCAAATGTGTGTAAAACTCCAACCAAAGCTTTGGGATTCAAACCACTGCCTGTAACTAGTATAAAGGGTAGAGTTCTACTCTAAATAGCAAGAGATTTTGACTGGGAAAGCATCCTTTGTGAAGTTATGAGTCAAAATAGAAAAAAGTGTACAGCAGGCGCTGGGAAGCGTTTTTAAGCAATAAAAAACTGCAAATGTGTGTAAAACTCCAACCAAAGCTTTGGGATTCAAACCACTGCCTGTAACTAGTATAAAGGGTAGAGTTCTACTCTAAATAGCAAGAGATTTGACTGGGAAAGCATCCTTTGTGAAGTTATGAGTCAAAATAGAAAAACGTGTACAGCAGGCGCTGGGAAGCGTTTTTAAGCAATAAAAAACTGCAAATGTGTGTAAAACTCCAACCAAAGCTTTGGGATTCAAACCACTGCCTGTAACTAGTATAAAGGGTAGAGTTCTACTCTAAATAGCAAGAGATTTTACTGGGAAAGCATCCTTTGTGAAGTTATGAGTCAAAATAGAAAACGTGTACAGCAGGCGCTGGGAAGCGTTTTTAAGCAATAAAAAACTGCAAATGTGTGTAAAACTCCAACCAAAGCTTTGGGATTCAAACCACTGCCTGTAACTAGTATAAAGGGTAGAGTTCTACTCTAAATAGCAAGAGATTTGACTGGGAAAGCATCCTTTGTGAAGTTATGAGTCAAAATAGAAAACGTGTACAGCAGGCGCTGGGAAGCGTTTTTAAGCAATAAAAAACTGCAAATGTGTGTAAAACTCCAACCAAAGCTTTGGGATTCAAACCACTGCCTGTAACTAGTATAAAGGGTAGAGTTCTACTCTAAATAGCAAGAGATTTTACTGGGAAAGCATCCTTTGTGAAGTTATGAGTCAAAATAGAAAACGTGTACAGCAGGCGCTGGGAAGCGTTTTTAAGCAATAAAAAATGCAAATGTGTGTAAAACTCCAACCAAAGCTTTGGGATTCAAACCACTGCCTGTAACTAGTATAAAGGGTAGAGTTCTACTCTAAATAGCAAGAGATTTGACTGGGAAAGCATCCTTTGTGAAGTTATGAGTCAAAATAGAAAAAAGTGTACAGCAGGCGCTGGGAAGCGTTTTTAAGCAATAAAAAACTGCAAATGTGTGTAAAACTCCAACCAAAGCTTTGGGATTCAAACCACTGCCTGTAACTAGTATAAAGGGTAGAGTTCTACTCTAAATAGCAAGAGATTTGACTGGGAAAGCATCCTTTGTGAAGTTATGAGTCAAAATAGAAAACGTGTACAGCAGGCGCTGGGAAGCGTTTTTAAGCAATAAAAAATTGCAAATGTGTGTAAAACTCCAACCAAAGCTTTGGGATTCAAACCACTGCCTGTAACTAGTATAAAGGGTAGAGTTCTACTCTAAATAGCAAGAGATTTTACTGGGAAAGCATCCTTTGTGAAGTTATGAGTCAAAATAGAAAAACGTGTACAGCAGGCGCTGGGAAGCGTTTTTAAGCAATAAAAAACTGCAAATGTGTGTAAAACTCCAACCAAAGCTTTGGGATTCAAACCACTGCCTGTAACTAGTATAAAGGGTAGAGTTCTACTCTAAATAGCAAGAGATTTGACTGGGAAAGCATCCTTTGTGAAGTTATGAGTCAAAATAGAAAAACGTGTACAGCAGGCGCTGGGAAGCGTTTTTAAGCAATAAAAAACTGCAAATGTGTGTAAAACTCCAACCAAAGCTTTGGGATTCAAACCACTGCCTGTAACTAGTATAAAGGGTAGAGTTCTACTCTAAATAGCAAGAGATTTGACTGGGAAAGCATCCTTTGTGAAGTTATGAGTCAAAATAGAAAAAAGTGTACAGCAGGCGCTGGGAAGCGTTTTTAAGCAATAAAAAACTGCAAATGTGTGTAAAACTCCAACCAAAGCTTTGGGATTCAAACCACTGCCTGTAACTAGTATAAAGGGTAGAGTTCTACTCTAAATAGCAAGAGATTTGACTGGGAAAGCATCCTTTGTGAAGTTATGAGTCAAAATAGAAAACGTGTACAGCAGGCGCTGGGAAGCGTTTTTAAGCAATAAAAAACTGCAAATGTGTGTAAAACTCCAACCAAAGCTTTGGGATTCAAACCACTGCCTGTAACTAGTATAAAGGGTAGAGTTCTACTCTAAATAGCAAGAGATTTGACTGGGAAAGCATCCTTTGTGAAGTTATGAGTCAAAATAGAAAAACGTGTACAGCAGGCGCTGGGAAGCGTTTTTAAGCAATAAAAAACTGCAAATGTGTGTAAAACTCCAACCAAAGCTTTGGGATTCAAACCACTGCCTGTAACTAGTATAAAGGGTAGAGTTCTACTCTAAATAGCAAGAGATTTGACTGGGAAAGCATCCTTTGTGAAGTTATGAGTCAAAATAGAAAACGTGTACAGCAGGCGCTGGGAAGCGTTTTTAAGCAATAAAAAATTGCAAATGTGTGTAAAACTCCAACCAAAGCTTTGGGATTCAAACCACTGCCTGTAACTAGTATAAAGGGTAGAGTTCTACTCTAAATAGCAAGAGATTTGACTGGGAAAGCATCCTTTGTGAAGTTATGAGTCAAAATAGAAAACGTGTACAGCAGGCGCTGGGAAGCGTTTTTAAGCAATAAAAAACTGCAAATGTGTGTAAAACTCCAACCAAAGCTTTGGGATTCAAACCACTGCCTGTAACTAGTATAAAGGGTAGAGTTCTACTCTAAATAGCAAGAGATTTGACTGGGAAAGCATCCTTTGTGAAGTTATGAGTCAAAATAGAAAACGTGTACAGCAGGCGCTGGGAAGCGTTTTTAAGCAATAAAAAACTGCAAATGTGTGTAAAACTCCAACCAAAGCTTTGGGATTCAAACCACTGCCTGTAACTAGTATAAAGGGTAGAGTTCTACTCTAAATAGCAAGAGATTTGACTGGGAAAGCATCCTTTGTGAAGTTATGAGTCAAAATAGAAAAAAGTGTACAGCAGGCGCTGGGAAGCGTTTTTAAGCAATAAAAAACTGCAAATGTGTGTAAAACTCCAACCAAAGCTTTGGGATTCAAACCACTGCCTGTAACTAGTATAAAGGGTAGAGTTCTACTCTAAATAGCAAGAGATTTTGACTGGGAAAGCATCCTTTGTGAAGTTATGAGTCAAAATAGAAAACGTGTACAGCAGGCGCTGGGAAGCGTTTTTAAGCAATAAAAAATTGCAAATGTGTGTAAAACTCCAACCAAAGCTTTGGGATTCAAACCACTGCCTGTAACTAGTATAAAGGGTAGAGTTCTACTCTAAATAGCAAGAGATTTGACTGGGAAAGCATCCTTTGTGAAGTTATGAGTCAAAATAGAAAAACGTGTACAGCAGGCGCTGGGAAGCGTTTTTAAGCAATAAAAAACTGCAAATGTGTGTAAAACTCCAACCAAAGCTTTGGGATTCAAACCACTGCCTGTAACTAGTATAAAGGGTAGAGTTCTACTCTAAATAGCAAGAGATTTGACTGGGAAAGCATCCTTTGTGAAGTTATGAGTCAAAATAGAAAAACGTGTACAGCAGGCGCTGGGAAGCGTTTTTAAGCAATAAAAAACTGCAAATGTGTGTAAAACTCCAACCAAAGCTTTGGGATTCAAACCACTGCCTGTAACTAGTATAAAGGGTAGAGTTCTACTCTAAATAGCAAGAGATTTTGACTGGGAAAGCATCCTTTGTGAAGTTATGAGTCAAAATAGAAAACGTGTACAGCAGGCGCTGGGAAGCGTTTTTAAGCAATAAAAAACTGCAAATGTGTGTAAAACTCCAACCAAAGCTTTGGGATTCAAACCACTGCCTGTAACTAGTATAAAGGGTAGAGTTCTACTCTAAATAGCAAGAGATTTGACTGGGAAAGCATCCTTTGTGAAGTTATGAGTCAAAATAGAAAACGTGTACAGCAGGCGCTGGGAAGCGTTTTTAAGCAATAAAAAACTGCAAATGTGTGTAAAACTCCAACCAAAGCTTTGGGATTCAAACCACTGCCTGTAACTAGTATAAAGGGTAGAGTTCTACTCTAAATAGCAAGAGATTTGACTGGGAAAGCATCCTTTGTGAAGTTATGAGTCAAAATAGAAAAACGTGTACAGCAGGCGCTGGGAAGCGTTTTTAAGCAATAAAAAACTGCAAATGTGTGTAAAACTCCAACCAAAGCTTTGGGATTCAAACCACTGCCTGTAACTAGTATAAAGGGTAGAGTTCTACTCTAAATAGCAAGAGATTTGACTGGGAAAGCATCCTTTGTGAAGTTATGAGTCAAAATAGAAAACGTGTACAGCAGGCGCTGGGAAGCGTTTTTAAGCAATAAAAAATTGCAAATGTGTGTAAAACTCCAACCAAAGCTTTGGGATTCAAACCACTGCCTGTAACTAGTATAAAGGGTAGAGTTCTACTCTAAATAGCAAGAGATTTGACTGGGAAAGCATCCTTTGTGAAGTTATGAGTCAAAATAGAAAAAAGTGTACAGCAGGCGCTGGGAAGCGTTTTTAAGCAATAAAAAACTGCAAATGTGTGTAAAACTCCAACCAAAGCTTTGGGATTCAAACCACTGCCTGTAACTAGTATAAAGGGTAGAGTTCTACTCTAAATAGCAAGAGATTTGACTGGGAAAGCATCCTTTGTGAAGTTATGAGTCAAAATAGAAAACGTGTACAGCAGGCGCTGGGAAGCGTTTTTAAGCAATAAAAAATTGCAAATGTGTGTAAAACTCCAACCAAAGCTTTGGGATTCAAACCACTGCCTGTAACTAGTATAAAGGGTAGAGTTCTACTCTAAATAGCAAGAGATTTGACTGGGAAAGCATCCTTTGTGAAGTTATGAGTCAAAATAGAAAAACGTGTACAGCAGGCGCTGGGAAGCGTTTTTAAGCAATAAAAAACTGCAAATGTGTGTAAAACTCCAACCAAAGCTTTGGGATTCAAACCACTGCCTGTAACTAGTATAAAGGGTAGAGTTCTACTCTAAATAGCAAGAGATTTGACTGGGAAAGCATCCTTTGTGAAGTTATGAGTCAAAATAGAAAAACGTGTACAGCAGGCGCTGGGAAGCGTTTTTAAGCAATAAAAAACTGCAAATGTGTGTAAAACTCCAACCAAAGCTTTGGGATTCAAACCACTGCCTGTAACTAGTATAAAGGGTAGAGTTCTACTCTAAATAGCAAGAGATTTGACTGGGAAAGCATCCTTTGTGAAGTTATGAGTCAAAATAGAAAAACGTGTACAGCAGGCGCTGGGAAGCGTTTTTAAGCAATAAAAAACTGCAAATGTGTGTAAAACTCCAACCAAAGCTTTGGGATTCAAACCACTGCCTGTAACTAGTATAAAGGGTAGAGTTCTACTCTAAATAGCAAGAGATTTGACTGGGAAAGCATCCTTTGTGAAGTTATGAGTCAAAATAGAAAAACGTGTACAGCAGGCGCTGGGAAGCGTTTTTAAGCAATAAAAAATTGCAAATGTGTGTAAAACTCCAACCAAAGCTTTGGGATTCAAACCACTGCCTGTAACTAGTATAAAGGGTAGAGTTCTACTCTAAATAGCAAGAGATTTGACTGGGAAAGCATCCTTTGTGAAGTTATGAGTCAAAATAGAAAAAGTGTACAGCAGGCGCTGGGAAGCGTTTTTAAGCAATAAAAAACTGCAAATGTGTGTAAAACTCCAACCAAAGCTTTGGGATTCAAACCACTGCCTGTAACTAGTATAAAGGGTAGAGTTCTACTCTAAATAGCAAGAGATTTGACTGGGAAAGCATCCTTTGTGAAGTTATGAGTCAAAATAGAAAAAAGTGTACAGCAGGCGCTGGGAAGCGTTTTTAAGCAATAAAAAACTGCAAATGTGTGTAAAACTCCAACCAAAGCTTTGGGATTCAAACCACTGCCTGTAACTAGTATAAAGGGTAGAGTTCTACTCTAAATAGCAAGAGATTTGACTGGGAAAGCATCCTTTGTGAAGTTATGAGTCAAAATAGAAAACGTGTACAGCAGGCGCTGGGAAGCGTTTTTAAGCAATAAAAAATTGCAAATGTGTGTAAAACTCCAACCAAAGCTTTGGGATTCAAACCACTGCCTGTAACTAGTATAAAGGGTAGAGTTCTACTCTAAATAGCAAGAGATTTTGACTGGGAAAGCATCCTTTGTGAAGTTATGAGTCAAAATAGAAAAAAGTGTACAGCAGGCGCTGGGAAGCGTTTTTAAGCAATAAAAAACTGCAAATGTGTGTAAAACTCCAACCAAAGCTTTGGGATTCAAACCACTGCCTGTAACTAGTATAAAGGGTAGAGTTCTACTCTAAATAGCAAGAGATTTTGACTGGGAAAGCATCCTTTGTGAAGTTATGAGTCAAAATAGAAAAAAGTGTACAGCAGGCGCTGGGAAGCGTTTTTAAGCAATAAAAAACTGCAAATGTGTGTAAAACTCCAACCAAAGCTTTGGGATTCAAACCACTGCCTGTAACTAGTATAAAGGGTAGAGTTCTACTCTAAATAGCAAGAGATTTGACTGGGAAAGCATCCTTTGTGAAGTTATGAGTCAAAATAGAAAACGTGTACAGCAGGCGCTGGGAAGCGTTTTTAAGCAATAAAAAACTGCAAATGTGTGTAAAACTCCAACCAAAGCTTTGGGATTCAAACCACTGCCTGTAACTAGTATAAAGGGTAGAGTTCTACTCTAAATAGCAAGAGATTTGACTGGGAAAGCATCCTTTGTGAAGTTATGAGTCAAAATAGAAAAACGTGTACAGCAGGCGCTGGGAAGCGTTTTTAAGCAATAAAAAACTGCAAATGTGTGTAAAACTCCAACCAAAGCTTTGGGATTCAAACCACTGCCTGTAACTAGTATAAAGGGTAGAGTTCTACTCTAAATAGCAAGAGATTTGACTGGGAAAGCATCCTTTGTGAAGTTATGAGTCAAAATAGAAAACGTGTACAGCAGGCGCTGGGAAGCGTTTTTAAGCAATAAAAAACTGCAAATGTGTGTAAAACTCCAACCAAAGCTTTGGGATTCAAACCACTGCCTGTAACTAGTATAAAGGGTAGAGTTCTACTCTAAATAGCAAGAGATTTGACTGGGAAAGCATCCTTTGTGAAGTTATGAGTCAAAATAGAAAAACGTGTACAGCAGGCGCTGGGAAGCGTTTTTAAGCAATAAAAAATGCAAATGTGTGTAAAACTCCAACCAAAGCTTTGGGATTCAAACCACTGCCTGTAACTAGTATAAAGGGTAGAGTTCTACTCTAAATAGCAAGAGATTTGACTGGGAAAGCATCCTTTGTGAAGTTATGAGTCAAAATAGAAAACGTGTACAGCAGGCGCTGGGAAGCGTTTTTAAGCAATAAAAAATTGCAAATGTGTGTAAAACTCCAACCAAAGCTTTGGGATTCAAACCACTGCCTGTAACTAGTATAAAGGGTAGAGTTCTACTCTAAATAGCAAGAGATTTGACTGGGAAAGCATCCTTTGTGAAGTTATGAGTCAAAATAGAAAACGTGTACAGCAGGCGCTGGGAAGCGTTTTTAAGCAATAAAAAACTGCAAATGTGTGTAAAACTCCAACCAAAGCTTTGGGATTCAAACCACTGCCTGTAACTAGTATAAAGGGTAGAGTTCTACTCTAAATAGCAAGAGATTTGACTGGGAAAGCATCCTTTGTGAAGTTATGAGTCAAAATAGAAAACAGTGTACAGCAGGCGCTGGGAAGCGTTTTTAAGCAATAAAAAACTGCAAATGTGTGTAAAACTCCAACCAAAGCTTTGGGATTCAAACCACTGCCTGTAACTAGTATAAAGGGTAGAGTTCTACTCTAAATAGCAAGAGATTTGACTGGGAAAGCATCCTTTGTGAAGTTATGAGTCAAAATAGAAAACGTGTACAGCAGGCGCTGGGAAGCGTTTTTAAGCAATAAAAAACTGCAAATGTGTGTAAAACTCCAACCAAAGCTTTGGGATTCAAACCACTGCCTGTAACTAGTATAAAGGGTAGAGTTCTACTCTAAATAGCAAGAGATTTGACTGGGAAAGCATCCTTTGTGAAGTTATGAGTCAAAATAGAAAAACGTGTACAGCAGGCGCTGGGAAGCGTTTTTAAGCAATAAAAAATTGCAAATGTGTGTAAAACTCCAACCAAAGCTTTGGGATTCAAACCACTGCCTGTAACTAGTATAAAGGGTAGAGTTCTACTCTAAATAGCAAGAGATTTGACTGGGAAAGCATCCTTTGTGAAGTTATGAGTCAAAATAGAAAAACGTGTACAGCAGGCGCTGGGAAGCGTTTTTAAGCAATAAAAAATTGCAAATGTGTGTAAAACTCCAACCAAAGCTTTGGGATTCAAACCACTGCCTGTAACTAGTATAAAGGGTAGAGTTCTACTCTAAATAGCAAGAGATTTGACTGGGAAAGCATCCTTTGTGAAGTTATGAGTCAAAATAGAAAAACGTGTACAGCAGGCGCTGGGAAGCGTTTTTAAGCAATAAAAAACTGCAAATGTGTGTAAAACTCCAACCAAAGCTTTGGGATTCAAACCACTGCCTGTAACTAGTATAAAGGGTAGAGTTCTACTCTAAATAGCAAGAGATTTGACTGGGAAAGCATCCTTTGTGAAGTTATGAGTCAAAATAGAAAAACGTGTACAGCAGGCGCTGGGAAGCGTTTTTAAGCAATAAAAAATTGCAAATGTGTGTAAAACTCCAACCAAAGCTTTGGGATTCAAACCACTGCCTGTAACTAGTATAAAGGGTAGAGTTCTACTCTAAATAGCAAGAGATTTGACTGGGAAAGCATCCTTTGTGAAGTTATGAGTCAAAATAGAAAAACGTGTACAGCAGGCGCTGGGAAGCGTTTTTAAGCAATAAAAAATTGCAAATGTGTGTAAAACTCCAACCAAAGCTTTGGGATTCAAACCACTGCCTGTAACTAGTATAAAGGGTAGAGTTCTACTCTAAATAGCAAGAGATTTGACTGGGAAAGCATCCTTTGTGAAGTTATGAGTCAAAATAGAAAAAAGTGTACAGCAGGCGCTGGGAAGCGTTTTTAAGCAATAAAAAACTGCAAATGTGTGTAAAACTCCAACCAAAGCTTTGGGATTCAAACCACTGCCTGTAACTAGTATAAAGGGTAGAGTTCTACTCTAAATAGCAAGAAATTTGACTGGGAAAGCATCCTTTGTGAAGTTATGAGTCAAAATAGAAAAAGTGTACAGCAGGCGCTGGGAAGCGTTTTTAAGCAATAAAAAATTGCAAATGTGTGTAAAACTCCAACCAAAGCTTTGGGATTCAAACCACTGCCTGTAACTAGTATAAAGGGTAGAGTTCTACTCTAAATAGCAAGAGATTTGACTGGGAAAGCATCCTTTGTGAAGTTATGAGTCAAAATAGAAAACGTGTACAGCAGGCGCTGGGAAGCGTTTTTAAGCAATAAAAAATTGCAAATGTGTGTAAAACTCCAACCAAAGCTTTGGGATTCAAACCACTGCCTGTAACTAGTATAAAGGGTAGAGTTCTACTCTAAATAGCAAGAGATTTGACTGGGAAAGCATCCTTTGTGAAGTTATGAGTCAAAATAGAAAAACGTGTACAGCAGGCGCTGGGAAGCGTTTTTAAGCAATAAAAAACTGCAAATGTGTGTAAAACTCCAACCAAAGCTTTGGGATTCAAACCACTGCCTGTAACTAGTATAAAGGGTAGAGTTCTACTCTAAATAGCAAGAGATTTGACTGGGAAAGCATCCTTTGTGAAGTTATGAGTCAAAATAGAAAAACGTGTACAGCAGGCGCTGGGAAGCGTTTTTAAGCAATAAAAAATTGCAAATGTGTGTAAAACTCCAACCAAAGCTTTGGGATTCAAACCACTGCCTGTAACTAGTATAAAGGGTAGAGTTCTACTCTAAATAGCAAGAGATTTGACTGGGAAAGCATCCTTTGTGAAGTTATGAGTCAAAATAGAAAAACGTGTACAGCAGGCGCTGGGAAGCGTTTTTAAGCAATAAAAAATTGCAAATGTGTGTAAAACTCCAACCAAAGCTTTGGGATTCAAACCACTGCCTGTAACTAGTATAAAGGGTAGAGTTCTACTCTAAATAGCAAGAGATTTGACTGGGAAAGCATCCTTTGTGAAGTTATGAGTCAAAATAGAAAAACGTGTACAGCAGGCGCTGGGAAGCGTTTTTAAGCAATAAAAAACTGCAAATGTGTGTAAAACTCCAACCAAAGCTTTGGGATTCAAACCACTGCCTGTAACTAGTATAAAGGGTAGAGTTCTACTCTAAATAGCAAGAGATTTGACTGGGAAAGCATCCTTTGTGAAGTTATGAGTCAAAATAGAAAAAAGTGTACAGCAGGCGCTGGGAAGCGTTTTTAAGCAATAAAAAATTGCAAATGTGTGTAAAACTCCAACCAAAGCTTTGGGATTCAAACCACTGCCTGTAACTAGTATAAAGGGTAGAGTTCTACTCTAAATAGCAAGAGATTTGACTGGGAAAGCATCCTTTGTGAAGTTATGAGTCAAAATAGAAAACGTGTACAGCAGGCGCTGGGAAGCGTTTTTAAGCAATAAAAAATTGCAAATGTGTGTAAAACTCCAACCAAAGCTTTGGGATTCAAACCACTGCCTGTAACTAGTATAAAGGGTAGAGTTCTACTCTAAATAGCAAGAGATTTGACTGGGAAAGCATCCTTTGTGAAGTTATGAGTCAAAATAGAAAAACGTGTACAGCAGGCGCTGGGAAGCGTTTTTAAGCAATAAAAAATGCAAATGTGTGTAAAACTCCAACCAAAGCTTTGGGATTCAAACCACTGCCTGTAACTAGTATAAAGGGTAGAGTTCTACTCTAAATAGCAAGAGATTTGACTGGGAAAGCATCCTTTGTGAAGTTATGAGTCAAAATAGAAAAAATGTGTACAGCAGGCACTGGGAAGCGTTTTTAAGCAATAAAAAACTGCAAATGTGTGTAAAACTCCAACCAAAGCTTTGGGATTCAAACCACTGCCTGTAACTAGTATAAAGGGTAGAGTTCTACTCTAAATAGCAAGAGATTTGACTGGGAAAGCATCCTTTGTGAAGTTATGAGTCAAAATAGAAAACGTGTACAGCAGGCGCTGGGAAGCGTTTTTAAGCAATAAAAAACTGCAAATGTGTGTAAAACTCCAACCAAAGCTTTGGGATTCAAACCACTGCCTGTAACTAGTATAAAGGGTAGAGTTGTACTCTAAATTGCAAGAAATTTGACTGGGAAAGCATCCTTTGTGAAGTTATGAGTCAAAATAGAAAAAAAGTGTACAGCAGGCGCTGGGAAGTGTTTTTAAGCAATAAAAAAACTGCAAATGTGTGTAAAACTCCAACCAAAGCTTTGGGATTCAAACCACTGCCTGTAACTAGTATAAAGGGTAGAGTTCTACTCTAAATAGCAAGAGATTTGACTGGGAAAGCATCCTTTGTGAAGTTATGAGTCAAAATAGAAAACGTGTACAGCAGGTGCTGGGAAGCGTTTTTAAGCAATAAAAAATTGCAAATGTGTGTAAAACTCCAACCAAAGCTTTGGGATTCAAACCACTGCCTGTAACTAGTATAAAGGGTAGAGTTCTACTCTAAATAGCAAGAGATTTGACTGGGAAAGCATCCTTTGTGAAGTTATGAGTCAAAATAGAAAAAAAGTGTACAGCAGGCGCTGGGAAGCGTTTTTAAGCAATAAAAAATTGCAAATGTGTGTAAAACTCCAACCAAAGCTTTGGGATTCAAACCACTGCCTGTAACTAGTATAAAGGGTAGAGTTCTACTCTAAATAGCAAGAGATTTGACTGGGAAAGCATCCTTTGTGAAGTTATGAGTCAAAATAGAAAAAACGTGTACAGCAGGCGCTGGGAAGCGTTTTTAAGCAATAAAAATTGCAAATGTGTGTAAAACTCCAACCAAAGCTTTGGGATTCAAACCACTGCCTGTAACTAGTATAAAGGGTAGAGTTCTACTCTAAATAGCAAGAGATTTGACTGGGAAAGCATCCTTTGTGAAGTTATGAGTCAAAATAGAAAAAAGTGTACAGCAGGCGCTGGGAAGCGTTTTTAAGCAATAAAAAACTGCAAATGTGTGTAAAACTCCAACCAAAGCTTTGGGATTCAAACCACTGCCTGTAACTAGTATAAAGGGTAGAGTTCTACTCTAAATAGCAAGAGATTTGACTGGGAAAGCATCCTTTGTGAAGTTATGAGTCAAAATAGAAAACGTGTACAGCAGGCGCTGGGAAGCGTTTTTAAGCAATAAAAAATTGCAAATGTGTGTAAAACTCCAACCAAAGCTTTGGGATTCAAACCACTGCCTGTAACTAGTATAAAGGGTAGAGTTCTACTCTAAATAGCAAGAGATTTGACTGGGAAAGCATCCTTTGTGAAGTTATGAGTCAAAATAGAAAAACGTGTACAGCAGGCGCTGGGAAGCGTTTTTAAGCAATAAAAAACTGCAAATGTGTGTAAAACTCCAACCAAAGCTTTGGGATTCAAACCACTGCCTGTAACTAGTATAAAGGGTAGAGTTCTACTCTAAATAGCAAGAGATTTGACTGGGAAAGCATCCTTTGTGAAGTTATGAGTCAAAATAGAAAAAAAGTGTACAGCAGGCGCTGGGAAGCGTTTTTAAGCAATAAAAAATTGCAAATGTGTGTAAAACTCCAACCAAAGCTTTGGGATTCAAACCACTGCCTGTAACTAGTATAAAGGGTAGAGTTCTACTCTAAATAGCAAGAGATTTGACTGGGAAAGCATCCTTTGTGAAGTTATGAGTCAAAATAGAAAAACGTGTACAGCAGGCGCTGGGAAGCGTTTTTAAGCAATAAAAAACTGCAAATGTGTGTAAAACTCCAACCAAAGCTTTGGGATTCAAACCACTGCCTGTAACTAGTATAAAGGGTAGAGTTCTACTCTAAATAGCAAGAGATTTGACTGGGAAAGCATCCTTTGTGAAGTTATGAGTCAAAATAGAAAAAAGTGTACAGCAGGCGCTGGGAAGCGTTTTTAAGCAATAAAAAACTGCAAATGTGTGTAAAACTCCAACCAAAGCTTTGGGATTCAAACCACTGCCTGTAACTAGTATAAAGGGTAGAGTTCTACTCTAAATAGCAAGAGATTTGACTGGGAAAGCATCCTTTGTGAAGTTATGAGTCAAAATAGAAAACGTGTACAGCAGGCGCTGGGAAGCGTTTTTAAGCAATAAAAAATGCAAATGTGTGTAAAACTCCAACCAAAGCTTTGGGATTCAAACCACTGCCTGTAACTAGTATAAAGGGTAGAGTTCTACTCTAAATAGCAAGAGATTTGACTGGGAAAGCATCCTTTGTGAAGTTATGAGTCAAAATAGAAAACGTGTACAGCAGGCGCTGGGAAGCGTTTTTAAGCAATAAAAAATGCAAATGTGTGTAAAACTCCAACCAAAGCTTTGGGATTCAAACCACTGCCTGTAACTAGTATAAAGGGTAGAGTTCTACTCTAAATAGCAAGAGATTTGACTGGGAAAGCATCCTTTGTGAAGTTATGAGTCAAAATAGAAAACGTGTACAGCAGGCGCTGGGAAGCGTTTTTAAGCAATAAAAAATTGCAAATGTGTGTAAAACTCCAACCAAAGCTTTGGGATTCAAACCACTGCCTGTAACTAGTATAAAGGGTAGAGTTCTACTCTAAATAGCAAGAGATTTGACTGGGAAAGCATCCTTTGTGAAGTTATGAGTCAAAATAGAAAAAAAGTGTACAGCAGGCGCTGGGAAGCGTTTTTAAGCAATAAAAAACTGCAAATGTGTGTAAAACTCCAACCAAAGCTTTGGGATTCAAACCACTGCCTGTAACTAGTATAAAGGGTAGAGTTCTACTCTAAATAGCAAGAGATTTGACTGGGAAAGCATCCTTTGTGAAGTTATGAGTCAAAATAGAAAACGTGTACAGCAGGCGCTGGGAAGCGTTTTTAAGCAATAAAAAACTGCAAATGTGTGTAAAACTCCAACCAAAGCTTTGGGATTCAAACCACTGCCTGTAACTAGTATAAAGGGTAGAGTTCTACTCTAAATAGCAAGAGATTTGACTGGGAAAGCATCCTTTGTGAAGTTATGAGTCAAAATAGAAAAACGTGTACAGCAGGCGCTGGGAAGCGTTTTTAAGCAATAAAAAATTGCAAATGTGTGTAAAACTCCAACCAAAGCTTTGGGATTCAAACCACTGCCTGTAACTAGTATAAAGGGTAGAGTTCTACTCTAAATAGCAAGAGATTTGACTGGGAAAGCATCCTTTGTGAAGTTATGAGTCAAAATAGAAAAACGTGTACAGCAGGCGCTGGGAAGCGTTTTTAAGCAATAAAAAATTGCAAATGTGTGTAAAACTCCAACCAAAGCTTTGGGATTCAAACCACTGCCTGTAACTAGTATAAAGGGTAGAGTTCTACTCTAAATAGCAAGAGATTTGACTGGGAAAGCATCCTTTGTGAAGTTATGAGTCAAAATAGAAAAACGTGTACAGCAGGCGCTGGGAAGCGTTTTTAAGCAATAAAAAATTGCAAATGTGTGTAAAACTCCAACCAAAGCTTTGGGATTCAAACCACTGCCTGTAACTAGTATAAAGGGTAGAGTTCTACTCTAAATAGCAAGAGATTTGACTGGGAAAGCATCCTTTGTGAAGTTATGAGTCAAAATAGAAAAACGTGTACAGCAGGCGCTGGGAAGCGTTTTTAAGCAATAAAAAACTGCAAATGTGTGTAAAACTCCAACCAAAGCTTTGGGATTCAAACCACTGCCTGTAACTAGTATAAAGGGTAGAGTTCTACTCTAAATAGCAAGAGATTTGACTGGGAAAGCATCCTTTGTGAAGTTATGAGTCAAAATAGAAAACGTGTACAGCAGGCGCTGGGAAGCGTTTTTAAGCAATAAAAAATTGCAAATGTGTGTAAAACTCCAACCAAAGCTTTGGGATTCAAACCACTGCCTGTAACTAGTATAAAGGGTAGAGTTCTACTCTAAATAGCAAGAGATTTGACTGGGAAAGCATCCTTTGTGAAGTTATGAGTCAAAATAGAAAAACGTGTACAGCAGGCGCTGGGAAGCGTTTTTAAGCAATAAAAAATGCAAATGTGTGTAAAACTCCAACCAAAGCTTTGGGATTCAAACCACTGCCTGTAACTAGTATAAAGGGTAGAGTTCTACTCTAAATAGCAAGAGATTTGACTGGGAAAGCATCCTTTGTGAAGTTATGAGTCAAAATAGAAAAAACGTGTACAGCAGGCGCTGGGAAGCGTTTTTAAGCAATAAAAAACTGCAAATGTGTGTAAAACTCCAACCAAAGCTTTGGGATTCAAACCACTGCCTGTAACTAGTATAAAGGGTAGAGTTCTACTCTAAATAGCAAGAGATTTGACTGGGAAAGCATCCTTTGTGAAGTTATGAGTCAAAATAGAAAAACGTGTACAGCAGGCGCTGGGAAGCGTTTTTAAGCAATAAAAAACTGCAAATGTGTGTAAAACTCCAACCAAAGCTTTGGGATTCAAACCACTGCCTGTAACTAGTATAAAGGGTAGAGTTCTACTCTAAATAGCAAGAGATTTGACTGGGAAAGCATCCTTTGTGAAGTTATGAGTCAAAATAGAAAAACGTGTACAGCAGGCGCTGGGAAGCGTTTTTAAGCAATAAAAAACTGCAAATGTGTGTAAAACTCCAACCAAAGCTTTGGGATTCAAACCACTGCCTGTAACTAGTATAAAGGGTAGAGTTCTACTCTAAATAGCAAGAGATTTGACTGGGAAAGCATCCTTTGTGAAGTTATGAGTCAAAATAGAAAACGTGTACAGCAGGCGCTGGGAAGCGTTTTTAAGCAATAAAAAATTGCAAATGTGTGTAAAACTCCAACCAAAGCTTTGGGATTCAAACCACTGCCTGTAACTAGTATAAAGGGTAGAGTTCTACTCTAAATAGCAAGAGATTTGACTGGGAAAGCATCCTTTGTGAAGTTATGAGTCAAAATAGAAAAACGTGTACAGCAGGCGCTGGGAAGCGTTTTTAAGCAATAAAAAATTGCAAATGTGTGTAAAACTCCAACCAAAGCTTTGGGATTCAAACCACTGCCTGTAACTAGTATAAAGGGTAGAGTTCTACTCTAAATAGCAAGAGATTTGACTGGGAAAGCATCCTTTGTGAAGTTATGAGTCAAAATAGAAAACGTGTACAGCAGGCGCTGGGAAGCGTTTTTAAGCAATAAAAAATTGCAAATGTGTGTAAAACTCCAACCAAAGCTTTGGGATTCAAACCACTGCCTGTAACTAGTATAAAGGGTAGAGTTCTACTCTAAATAGCAAGAGATTTGACTGGGAAAGCATCCTTTGTGAAGTTATGAGTCAAAATAGAAAAACGTGTACAGCAGGCGCTGGGAAGCGTTTTTAAGCAATAAAAAACTGCAAATGTGTGTAAAACTCCAACCAAAGCTTTGGGATTCAAACCACTGCCTGTAACTAGTATAAAGGGTAGAGTTCTACTCTAAATAGCAAGAGATTTGACTGGGAAAGCATCCTTTGTGAAGTTATGAGTCAAAATAGAAAACGTGTACAGCAGGCGCTGGGAAGCGTTTTTAAGCAATAAAAAATTGCAAATGTGTGTAAAACTCCAACCAAAGCTTTGGGATTCAAACCACTGCCTGTAACTAGTATAAAGGGTAGAGTTCTACTCTAAATAGCAAGAGATTTGACTGGGAAAGCATCCTTTGTGAAGTTATGAGTCAAAATAGAAAACGTGTACAGCAGGCGCTGGGAAGCGTTTTTAAGCAATAAAAAACTGCAAATGTGTGTAAAACTCCAACCAAAGCTTTGGGATTCAAACCACTGCCTGTAACTAGTATAAAGGGTAGAGTTCTACTCTAAATAGCAAGAGATTTGACTGGGAAAGCATCCTTTGTGAAGTTATGAGTCAAAATAGAAAAACGTGTACAGCAGGCGCTGGGAAGCGTTTTTAAGCAATAAAAAACTGCAAATGTGTGTAAAACTCCAACCAAAGCTTTGGGATTCAAACCACTGCCTGTAACTAGTATAAAGGGTAGAGTTCTACTCTAAATAGCAAGAGATTTGACTGGGAAAGCATCCTTTGTGAAGTTATGAGTCAAAATAGAAAACGTGTACAGCAGGCGCTGGGAAGCGTTTTTAAGCAATAAAAAACTGCAAATGTGTGTAAAACTCCAACCAAAGCTTTGGGATTCAAACCACTGCCTGTAACTAGTATAAAGGGTAGAGTTCTACTCTAAATAGCAAGAGATTTGACTGGGAAAGCATCCTTTGTGAAGTTATGAGTCAAAATAGAAAACGTGTACAGCAGGCGCTGGGAAGCGTTTTTAAGCAATAAAAAACTGCAAATGTGTGTAAAACTCCAACCAAAGCTTTGGGATTCAAACCACTGCCTGTAACTAGTATAAAGGGTAGAGTTCTACTCTAAATAGCAAGAGATTTGACTGGGAAAGCATCCTTTGTGAAGTTATGAGTCAAAATAGAAAACGTGTACAGCAGGCGCTGGGAAGCGTTTTTAAGCAATAAAAAACTGCAAATGTGTGTAAAACTCCAACCAAAGCTTTGGGATTCAAACCACTGCCTGTAACTAGTATAAAGGGTAGAGTTCTACTCTAAATAGCAAGAGATTTGACTGGGAAAGCATCCTTTGTGAAGTTATGAGTCAAAATAGAAAAACGTGTACAGCAGGCGCTGGGAAGCGTTTTTAAGCAATAAAAAACTGCAAATGTGTGTAAAACTCCAACCAAAGCTTTGGGATTCAAACCACTGCCTGTAACTAGTATAAAGGGTAGAGTTCTACTCTAAATAGCAAGAGATTTGACTGGGAAAGCATCCTTTGTGAAGTTATGAGTCAAAATAGAAAACGTGTACAGCAGGCGCTGGGAAGCGTTTTTAAGCAATAAAAAACTGCAAATGTGTGTAAAACTCCAACCAAAGCTTTGGGATTCAAACCACTGCCTGTAACTAGTATAAAGGGTAGAGTTCTACTCTAAATAGCAAGAGATTTGACTGGGAAAGCATCCTTTGTGAAGTTATGAGTCAAAATAGAAAAACGTGTACAGCAGGCGCTGGGAAGCGTTTTTAAGCAATAAAAAACTGCAAATGTGTGTAAAACTCCAACCAAAGCTTTGGGATTCAAACCACTGCCTGTAACTAGTATAAAGGGTAGAGTTCTACTCTAAATAGCAAGAGATTTGACTGGGAAAGCATCCTTTGTGAAGTTATGAGTCAAAATAGAAAAACGTGTACAGCAGGCGCTGGGAAGCGTTTTTAAGCAATAAAAAACTGCAAATGTGTGTAAAACTCCAACCAAAGCTTTGGGATTCAAACCACTGCCTGTAACTAGTATAAAGGGTAGAGTTCTACTCTAAATAGCAAGAGATTTGACTGGGAAAGCATCCTTTGTGAAGTTATGAGTCAAAATAGAAAAACGTGTACAGCAGGCGCTGGGAAGCGTTTTTAAGCAATAAAAAACTGCAAATGTGTGTAAAACTCCAACCAAAGCTTTGGGATTCAAACCACTGCCTGTAACTAGTATAAAGGGTAGAGTTCTACTCTAAATAGCAAGAGATTTGACTGGGAAAGCATCCTTTGTGAAGTTATGAGTCAAAATAGAAAAACGTGTACAGCAGGCGCTGGGAAGCGTTTTTAAGCAATAAAAAATTGCAAATGTGTGTAAAACTCCAACCAAAGCTTTGGGATTCAAACCACTGCCTGTAACTAGTATAAAGGGTAGAGTTCTACTCTAAATAGCAAGAGATTTGACTGGGAAAGCATCCTTTGTGAAGTTATGAGTCAAAATAGAAAACGTGTACAGCAGGCGCTGGGAAGCGTTTTTAAGCAATAAAAAATTGCAAATGTGTGTAAAACTCCAACCAAAGCTTTGGGATTCAAACCACTGCCTGTAACTAGTATAAAGGGTAGAGTTCTACTCTAAATAGCAAGAGATTTGACTGGGAAAGCATCCTTTGTGAAGTTATGAGTCAAAATAGAAAAACGTGTACAGCAGGCGCTGGGAAGCGTTTTTAAGCAATAAAAAACTGCAAATGTGTGTAAAACTCCAACCAAAGCTTTGGGATTCAAACCACTGCCTGTAACTAGTATAAAGGGTAGAGTTCTACTCTAAATAGCAAGAGATTTGACTGGGAAAGCATCCTTTGTGAAGTTATGAGTCAAAATAGAAAAACGTGTACAGCAGGCGCTGGGAAGCGTTTTTAAGCAATAAAAAACTGCAAATGTGTGTAAAACTCCAACCAAAGCTTTGGGATTCAAACCACTGCCTGTAACTAGTATAAAGGGTAGAGTTCTACTCTAAATAGCAAGAGATTTGACTGGGAAAGCATCCTTTGTGAAGTTATGAGTCAAAATAGAAAAACGTGTACAGCAGGCGCTGGGAAGCGTTTTTAAGCAATAAAAAACTGCAAATGTGTGTAAAACTCCAACCAAAGCTTTGGGATTCAAACCACTGCCTGTAACTAGTATAAAGGGTAGAGTTCTACTCTAAATAGCAAGAGATTTGACTGGGAAAGCATCCTTTGTGAAGTTATGAGTCAAAATAGAAAAAAGTGTACAGCAGGCGCTGGGAAGCGTTTTTAAGCAATAAAAAACTGCAAATGTGTGTAAAACTCCAACCAAAGCTTTGGGATTCAAACCACTGCCTGTAACTAGTATAAAGGGTAGAGTTCTACTCTAAATAGCAAGAGATTTGACTGGGAAAGCATCCTTTGTGAAGTTATGAGTCAAAATAGAAAACGTGTACAGCAGGCGCTGGGAAGCGTTTTTAAGCAATAAAAAACTGCAAATGTGTGTAAAACTCCAACCAAAGCTTTGGGATTCAAACCACTGCCTGTAACTAGTATAAAGGGTAGAGTTCTACTCTAAATAGCAAGAGATTTTACTGGGAAAGCATCCTTTGTGAAGTTATGAGTCAAAATAGAAAACGTGTACAGCAGGCGCTGGGAAGCGTTTTTAAGCAATAAAAAATTGCAAATGTGTGTAAAACTCCAACCAAAGCTTTGGGATTCAAACCACTGCCTGTAACTAGTATAAAGGGTAGAGTTCTACTCTAAATAGCAAGAGATTTGACTGGGAAAGCATCCTTTGTGAAGTTATGAGTCAAAATAGAAAACGTGTACAGCAGGCGCTGGGAAGCGTTTTTAAGCAATAAAAAACTGCAAATGTGTGTAAAACTCCAACCAAAGCTTTGGGATTCAAACCACTGCCTGTAACTAGTATAAAGGGTAGAGTTCTACTCTAAATAGCAAGAGATTTGACTGGGAAAGCATCCTTTGTGAAGTTATGAGTCAAAATAGAAAAACGTGTACAGCAGGCGCTGGGAAGCGTTTTTAAGCAATAAAAAACTGCAAATGTGTGTAAAACTCCAACCAAAGCTTTGGGATTCAAACCACTGCCTGTAACTAGTATAAAGGGTAGAGTTCTACTCTAAATAGCAAGAGATTTTACTGGGAAAGCATCCTTTGTGAAGTTATGAGTCAAAATAGAAAAACGTGTACAGCAGGCGCTGGGAAGCGTTTTTAAGCAATAAAAAACTGCAAATGTGTGTAAAACTCCAACCAAAGCTTTGGGATTCAAACCACTGCCTGTAACTAGTATAAAGGGTAGAGTTCTACTCTAAATAGCAAGAGATTTGACTGGGAAAGCATCCTTTGTGAAGTTATGAGTCAAAATAGAAAACGTGTACAGCAGGCGCTGGGAAGCGTTTTTAAGCAATAAAAAATTGCAAATGTGTGTAAAACTCCAACCAAAGCTTTGGGATTCAAACCACTGCCTGTAACTAGTATAAAGGGTAGAGTTCTACTCTAAATAGCAAGAGATTTGACTGGGAAAGCATCCTTTGTGAAGTTATGAGTCAAAATAGAAAAACGTGTACAGCAGGCGCTGGGAAGCGTTTTTAAGCAATAAAAAACTGCAAATGTGTGTAAAACTCCAACCAAAGCTTTGGGATTCAAACCACTGCCTGTAACTAGTATAAAGGGTAGAGTTCTACTCTAAATAGCAAGAGATTTGACTGGGAAAGCATCCTTTGTGAAGTTATGAGTCAAAATAGAAAACGTGTACAGCAGGCGCTGGGAAGCGTTTTTAAGCAATAAAAAACTGCAAATGTGTGTAAAACTCCAACCAAAGCTTTGGGATTCAAACCACTGCCTGTAACTAGTATAAAGGGTAGAGTTCTACTCTAAATAGCAAGAGATTTGACTGGGAAAGCATCCTTTGTGAAGTTATGAGTCAAAATAGAAAAACGTGTACAGCAGGCGCTGGGAAGCGTTTTTAAGCAATAAAAAACTGCAAATGTGTGTAAAACTCCAACCAAAGCTTTGGGATTCAAACCACTGCCTGTAACTAGTATAAAGGGTAGAGTTCTACTCTAAATAGCAAGAGATTTGACTGGGAAAGCATCCTTTGTGAAGTTATGAGTCAAAATAGAAAAAAGTGTACAGCAGGCGCTGGGAAGCGTTTTTAAGCAATAAAAAACTGCAAATGTGTGTAAAACTCCAACCAAAGCTTTGGGATTCAAACCACTGCCTGTAACTAGTATAAAGGGTAGAGTTCTACTCTAAATAGCAAGAGATTTGACTGGGAAAGCATCCTTTGTGAAGTTATGAGTCAAAATAGAAAAACGTGTACAGCAGGCGCTGGGAAGCGTTTTTAAGCAATAAAAAACTGCAAATGTGTGTAAAACTCCAACCAAAGCTTTGGGATTCAAACCACTGCCTGTAACTAGTATAAAGGGTAGAGTTCTACTCTAAATAGCAAGAGATTTGACTGGGAAAGCATCCTTTGTGAAGTTATGAGTCAAAATAGAAAACGTGTACAGCAGGCGCTGGGAAGCGTTTTTAAGCAATAAAAAACTGCAAATGTGTGTAAAACTCCAACCAAAGCTTTGGGATTCAAACCACTGCCTGTAACTAGTATAAAGGGTAGAGTTCTACTCTAAATAGCAAGAGATTTGACTGGGAAAGCATCCTTTGTGAAGTTATGAGTCAAAATAGAAAACGTGTACAGCAGGCGCTGGGAAGCGTTTTTAAGCAATAAAAAACTGCAAATGTGTGTAAAACTCCAACCAAAGCTTTGGGATTCAAACCACTGCCTGTAACTAGTATAAAGGGTAGAGTTCTACTCTAAATAGCAAGAGATTTGACTGGGAAAGCATCCTTTGTGAAGTTATGAGTCAAAATAGAAAACGTGTACAGCAGGCGCTGGGAAGCGTTTTTAAGCAATAAAAAACTGCAAATGTGTGTAAAACTCCAACCAAAGCTTTGGGATTCAAACCACTGCCTGTAACTAGTATAAAGGGTAGAGTTCTACTCTAAATAGCAAGAGATTTGACTGGGAAAGCATCCTTTGTGAAGTTATGAGTCAAAATAGAAAACGTGTACAGCAGGCGCTGGGAAGCGTTTTTAAGCAATAAAAAACTGCAAATGTGTGTAAAACTCCAACCAAAGCTTTGGGATTCAAACCACTGCCTGTAACTAGTATAAAGGGTAGAGTTCTACTCTAAATAGCAAGAGATTTGACTGGGAAAGCATCCTTTGTGAAGTTATGAGTCAAAATAGAAAAAGTGTACAGCAGGCGCTGGGAAGCGTTTTTAAGCAATAAAAAACTGCAAATGTGTGTAAAACTCCAACCAAAGCTTTGGGATTCAAACCACTGCCTGTAACTAGTATAAAGGGTAGAGTTCTACTCTAAATAGCAAGAGATTTGACTGGGAAAGCATCCTTTGTGAAGTTATGAGTCAAAATAGAAAAACGTGTACAGCAGGCGCTGGGAAGCGTTTTTAAGCAATAAAAAACTGCAAATGTGTGTAAAACTCCAACCAAAGCTTTGGGATTCAAACCACTGCCTGTAACTAGTATAAAGGGTAGAGTTCTACTCTAAATAGCAAGAGATTTTGACTGGGAAAGCATCCTTTGTGAAGTTATGAGTCAAAATAGAAAAACGTGTACAGCAGGCGCTGGGAAGCGTTTTTAAGCAATAAAAAACTGCAAATGTGTGTAAAACTCCAACCAAAGCTTTGGGATTCAAACCACTGCCTGTAACTAGTATAAAGGGTAGAGTTCTACTCTAAATAGCAAGAGATTTTGACTGGGAAAGCATCCTTTGTGAAGTTATGAGTCAAAATAGAAAACGTGTACAGCAGGCGCTGGGAAGCGTTTTTAAGCAATAAAAAACTGCAAATGTGTGTAAAACTCCAACCAAAGCTTTGGGATTCAAACCACTGCCTGTAACTAGTATAAAGGGTAGAGTTCTACTCTAAATAGCAAGAGATTTGACTGGGAAAGCATCCTTTGTGAAGTTATGAGTCAAAATAGAAAAAAGTGTACAGCAGGCGCTGGGAAGCGTTTTTAAGCAATAAAAAACTGCAAATGTGTGTAAAACTCCAACCAAAGCTTTGGGATTCAAACCACTGCCTGTAACTAGTATAAAGGGTAGAGTTCTACTCTAAATAGCAAGAGATTTGACTGGGAAAGCATCCTTTGTGAAGTTATGAGTCAAAATAGAAAACGTGTACAGCAGGCGCTGGGAAGCGTTTTTAAGCAATAAAAAACTGCAAATGTGTGTAAAACTCCAACCAAAGCTTTGGGATTCAAACCACTGCCTGTAACTAGTATAAAGGGTAGAGTTCTACTCTAAATAGCAAGAGATTTTGACTGGGAAAGCATCCTTTGTGAAGTTATGAGTCAAAATAGAAAACGTGTACAGCAGGCGCTGGGAAGCGTTTTTAAGCAATAAAAAACTGCAAATGTGTGTAAAACTCCAACCAAAGCTTTGGGATTCAAACCACTGCCTGTAACTAGTATAAAGGGTAGAGTTCTACTCTAAATAGCAAGAGATTTGACTGGGAAAGCATCCTTTGTGAAGTTATGAGTCAAAATAGAAAAAAAGTGTACAGCAGGCGCTGGGAAGCGTTTTTAAGCAATAAAAAATTGCAAATGTGTGTAAAACTCCAACCAAAGCTTTGGGATTCAAACCACTGCCTGTAACTAGTATAAAGGGTAGAGTTCTACTCTAAATAGCAAGAGATTTGACTGGGAAAGCATCCTTTGTGAAGTTATGAGTCAAAATAGAAAAAAAGTGTACAGCAGGCGCTGGGAAGCGTTTTTAAGCAATAAAAAACTGCAAATGTGTGTAAAACTCCAACCAAAGCTTTGGGATTCAAACCACTGCCTGTAACTAGTATAAAGGGTAGAGTTCTACTCTAAATAGCAAGAGATTTGACTGGGAAAGCATCCTTTGTGAAGTTATGAGTCAAAATAGAAAACGTGTACAGCAGGCGCTGGGAAGCGTTTTTAAGCAATAAAAAACTGCAAATGTGTGTAAAACTCCAACCAAAGCTTTGGGATTCAAACCACTGCCTGTAACTAGTATAAAGGGTAGAGTTCTACTCTAAATAGCAAGAGATTTGACTGGGAAAGCATCCTTTGTGAAGTTATGAGTCAAAATAGAAAAACGTGTACAGCAGGCGCTGGGAAGCGTTTTTAAGCAATAAAAAACTGCAAATGTGTGTAAAACTCCAACCAAAGCTTTGGGATTCAAACCACTGCCTGTAACTAGTATAAAGGGTAGAGTTCTACTCTAAATAGCAAGAGATTTGACTGGGAAAGCATCCTTTGTGAAGTTATGAGTCAAAATAGAAAAACGTGTACAGCAGGCGCTGGGAAGCGTTTTTAAGCAATAAAAAACTGCAAATGTGTGTAAAACTCCAACCAAAGCTTTGGGATTCAAACCACTGCCTGTAACTAGTATAAAGGGTAGAGTTCTACTCTAAATAGCAAGAGATTTGACTGGGAAAGCATCCTTTGTGAAGTTATGAGTCAAAATAGAAAACGTGTACAGCAGGCGCTGGGAAGCGTTTTTAAGCAATAAAAAACTGCAAATGTGTGTAAAACTCCAACCAAAGCTTTGGGATTCAAACCACTGCCTGTAACTAGTATAAAGGGTAGAGTTCTACTCTAAATAGCAAGAGATTTTGACTGGGAAAGCATCCTTTGTGAAGTTATGAGTCAAAATAGAAAAAGTGTACAGCAGGCGCTGGGAAGCGTTTTTAAGCAATAAAAAACTGCAAATGTGTGTAAAACTCCAACCAAAGCTTTGGGATTCAAACCACTGCCTGTAACTAGTATAAAGGGTAGAGTTCTACTCTAAATAGCAAGAGATTTTACTGGGAAAGCATCCTTTGTGAAGTTATGAGTCAAAATAGAAAAAAGTGTACAGCAGGCGCTGGGAAGCGTTTTTAAGCAATAAAAAACTGCAAATGTGTGTAAAACTCCAACCAAAGCTTTGGGATTCAAACCACTGCCTGTAACTAGTATAAAGGGTAGAGTTCTACTCTAAATAGCAAGAGATTTGACTGGGAAAGCATCCTTTGTGAAGTTATGAGTCAAAATAGAAAAAGTGTACAGCAGGCGCTGGGAAGCGTTTTTAAGCAATAAAAAACTGCAAATGTGTGTAAAACTCCAACCAAAGCTTTGGGATTCAAACCACTGCCTGTAACTAGTATAAAGGGTAGAGTTCTACTCTAAATAGCAAGAGATTTGACTGGGAAAGCATCCTTTGTGAAGTTATGAGTCAAAATAGAAAACGTGTACAGCAGGCGCTGGGAAGCGTTTTTAAGCAATAAAAAATTGCAAATGTGTGTAAAACTCCAACCAAAGCTTTGGGATTCAAACCACTGCCTGTAACTAGTATAAAGGGTAGAGTTCTACTCTAAATAGCAAGAGATTTGACTGGGAAAGCATCCTTTGTGAAGTTATGAGTCAAAATAGAAAAAAGTGTACAGCAGGCGCTGGGAAGCGTTTTTAAGCAATAAAAAACTGCAAATGTGTGTAAAACTCCAACCAAAGCTTTGGGATTCAAACCACTGCCTGTAACTAGTATAAAGGGTAGAGTTCTACTCTAAATAGCAAGAGATTTGACTGGGAAAGCATCCTTTGTGAAGTTATGAGTCAAAATAGAAAAAAGTGTACAGCAGGCGCTGGGAAGCGTTTTTAAGCAATAAAAAACTGCAAATGTGTGTAAAACTCCAACCAAAGCTTTGGGATTCAAACCACTGCCTGTAACTAGTATAAAGGGTAGAGTTCTACTCTAAATAGCAAGAGATTTTGACTGGGAAAGCATCCTTTGTGAAGTTATGAGTCAAAATAGAAAAACGTGTACAGCAGGCGCTGGGAAGCGTTTTTAAGCAATAAAAAATTGCAAATGTGTGTAAAACTCCAACCAAAGCTTTGGGATTCAAACCACTGCCTGTAACTAGTATAAAGGGTAGAGTTCTACTCTAAATAGCAAGAGATTTGACTGGGAAAGCATCCTTTGTGAAGTTATGAGTCAAAATAGAAAAACGTGTACAGCAGGCGCTGGGAAGCGTTTTTAAGCAATAAAAAACTGCAAATGTGTGTAAAACTCCAACCAAAGCTTTGGGATTCAAACCACTGCCTGTAACTAGTATAAAGGGTAGAGTTCTACTCTAAATAGCAAGAGATTTTGACTGGGAAAGCATCCTTTGTGAAGTTATGAGTCAAAATAGAAAACGTGTACAGCAGGCGCTGGGAAGCGTTTTTAAGCAATAAAAAATTGCAAATGTGTGTAAAACTCCAACCAAAGCTTTGGGATTCAAACCACTGCCTGTAACTAGTATAAAGGGTAGAGTTCTACTCTAAATAGCAAGAGATTTTGACTGGGAAAGCATCCTTTGTGAAGTTATGAGTCAAAATAGAAAAACGTGTACAGCAGGCGCTGGGAAGCGTTTTTAAGCAATAAAAAACTGCAAATGTGTGTAAAACTCCAACCAAAGCTTTGGGATTCAAACCACTGCCTGTAACTAGTATAAAGGGTAGAGTTCTACTCTAAATAGCAAGAGATTTGACTGGGAAAGCATCCTTTGTGAAGTTATGAGTCAAAATAGAAAACGTGTACAGCAGGCGCTGGGAAGCGTTTTTAAGCAATAAAAAACTGCAAATGTGTGTAAAACTCCAACCAAAGCTTTGGGATTCAAACCACTGCCTGTAACTAGTATAAAGGGTAGAGTTCTACTCTAAATAGCAAGAGATTTGACTGGGAAAGCATCCTTTGTGAAGTTATGAGTCAAAATAGAAAAACGTGTACAGCAGGCGCTGGGAAGCGTTTTTAAGCAATAAAAAACTGCAAATGTGTGTAAAACTCCAACCAAAGCTTTGGGATTCAAACCACTGCCTGTAACTAGTATAAAGGGTAGAGTTCTACTCTAAATAGCAAGAGATTTGACTGGGAAAGCATCCTTTGTGAAGTTATGAGTCAAAATAGAAAACGTGTACAGCAGGCGCTGGGAAGCGTTTTTAAGCAATAAAAAACTGCAAATGTGTGTAAAACTCCAACCAAAGCTTTGGGATTCAAACCACTGCCTGTAACTAGTATAAAGGGTAGAGTTCTACTCTAAATAGCAAGAGATTTGACTGGGAAAGCATCCTTTGTGAAGTTATGAGTCAAAATAGAAAACGTGTACAGCAGGCGCTGGGAAGCGTTTTTAAGCAATAAAAAACTGCAAATGTGTGTAAAACTCCAACCAAAGCTTTGGGATTCAAACCACTGCCTGTAACTAGTATAAAGGGTAGAGTTCTACTCTAAATAGCAAGAGATTTGACTGGGAAAGCATCCTTTGTGAAGTTATGAGTCAAAATAGAAAACGTGTACAGCAGGCGCTGGGAAGCGTTTTTAAGCAATAAAAAACTGCAAATGTGTGTAAAACTCCAACCAAAGCTTTGGGATTCAAACCACTGCCTGTAACTAGTATAAAGGGTAGAGTTCTACTCTAAATAGCAAGAGATTTTGACTGGGAAAGCATCCTTTGTGAAGTTATGAGTCAAAATAGAAAAACGTGTACAGCAGGCGCTGGGAAGCGTTTTTAAGCAATAAAAAACTGCAAATGTGTGTAAAACTCCAACCAAAGCTTTGGGATTCAAACCACTGCCTGTAACTAGTATAAAGGGTAGAGTTCTACTCTAAATAGCAAGAGATTTGACTGGGAAAGCATCCTTTGTGAAGTTATGAGTCAAAATAGAAAAACGTGTACAGCAGGCGCTGGGAAGCGTTTTTAAGCAATAAAAAACTGCAAATGTGTGTAAAACTCCAACCAAAGCTTTGGGATTCAAACCACTGCCTGTAACTAGTATAAAGGGTAGAGTTCTACTCTAAATAGCAAGAGATTTGACTGGGAAAGCATCCTTTGTGAAGTTATGAGTCAAAATAGAAAACGTGTACAGCAGGCGCTGGGAAGCGTTTTTAAGCAATAAAAAACTGCAAATGTGTGTAAAACTCCAACCAAAGCTTTGGGATTCAAACCACTGCCTGTAACTAGTATAAAGGGTAGAGTTCTACTCTAAATAGCAAGAGATTTGACTGGGAAAGCATCCTTTGTGAAGTTATGAGTCAAAATAGAAAACGTGTACAGCAGGCGCTGGGAAGCGTTTTTAAGCAATAAAAAACTGCAAATGTGTGTAAAACTCCAACCAAAGCTTTGGGATTCAAACCACTGCCTGTAACTAGTATAAAGGGTAGAGTTCTACTCTAAATAGCAAGAGATTTTGACTGGGAAAGCATCCTTTGTGAAGTTATGAGTCAAAATAGAAAAACGTGTACAGCAGGCGCTGGGAAGCGTTTTTAAGCAATAAAAAACTGCAAATGTGTGTAAAACTCCAACCAAAGCTTTGGGATTCAAACCACTGCCTGTAACTAGTATAAAGGGTAGAGTTCTACTCTAAATAGCAAGAGATTTTGACTGGGAAAGCATCCTTTGTGAAGTTATGAGTCAAAATAGAAAACGTGTACAGCAGGCGCTGGGAAGCGTTTTTAAGCAATAAAAAATTGCAAATGTGTGTAAAACTCCAACCAAAGCTTTGGGATTCAAACCACTGCCTGTAACTAGTATAAAGGGTAGAGTTCTACTCTAAATAGCAAGAGATTTGACTGGGAAAGCATCCTTTGTGAAGTTATGAGTCAAAATAGAAAAACGTGTACAGCAGGCGCTGGGAAGCGTTTTTAAGCAATAAAAAACTGCAAATGTGTGTAAAACTCCAACCAAAGCTTTGGGATTCAAACCACTGCCTGTAACTAGTATAAAGGGTAGAGTTCTACTCTAAATAGCAAGAGATTTGACTGGGAAAGCATCCTTTGTGAAGTTATGAGTCAAAATAGAAAACGTGTACAGCAGGCGCTGGGAAGCGTTTTTAAGCAATAAAAAATTGCAAATGTGTGTAAAACTCCAACCAAAGCTTTGGGATTCAAACCACTGCCTGTAACTAGTATAAAGGGTAGAGTTCTACTCTAAATAGCAAGAGATTTGACTGGGAAAGCATCCTTTGTGAAGTTATGAGTCAAAATAGAAAAACGTGTACAGCAGGCGCTGGGAAGCGTTTTTAAGCAATAAAAAACTGCAAATGTGTGTAAAACTCCAACCAAAGCTTTGGGATTCAAACCACTGCCTGTAACTAGTATAAAGGGTAGAGTTCTACTCTAAATAGCAAGAGATTTGACTGGGAAAGCATCCTTTGTGAAGTTATGAGTCAAAATAGAAAACGTGTACAGCAGGCGCTGGGAAGCGTTTTTAAGCAATAAAAAACTGCAAATGTGTGTAAAACTCCAACCAAAGCTTTGGGATTCAAACCACTGCCTGTAACTAGTATAAAGGGTAGAGTTCTACTCTAAATAGCAAGAGATTTGACTGGGAAAGCATCCTTTGTGAAGTTATGAGTCAAAATAGAAAACGTGTACAGCAGGCGCTGGGAAGCGTTTTTAAGCAATAAAAAACTGCAAATGTGTGTAAAACTCCAACCAAAGCTTTGGGATTCAAACCACTGCCTGTAACTAGTATAAAGGGTAGAGTTCTACTCTAAATAGCAAGAGATTTGACTGGGAAAGCATCCTTTGTGAAGTTATGAGTCAAAATAGAAAACGTGTACAGCAGGCGCTGGGAAGCGTTTTTAAGCAATAAAAAACTGCAAATGTGTGTAAAACTCCAACCAAAGCTTTGGGATTCAAACCACTGCCTGTAACTAGTATAAAGGGTAGAGTTCTACTCTAAATAGCAAGAGATTTGACTGGGAAAGCATCCTTTGTGAAGTTATGAGTCAAAATAGAAAACGTGTACAGCAGGCGCTGGGAAGCGTTTTTAAGCAATAAAAAACTGCAAATGTGTGTAAAACTCCAACCAAAGCTTTGGGATTCAAACCACTGCCTGTAACTAGTATAAAGGGTAGAGTTCTACTCTAAATAGCAAGAGATTTGACTGGGAAAGCATCCTTTGTGAAGTTATGAGTCAAAATAGAAAACGTGTACAGCAGGCGCTGGGAAGCGTTTTTAAGCAATAAAAAACTGCAAATGTGTGTAAAACTCCAACCAAAGCTTTGGGATTCAAACCACTGCCTGTAACTAGTATAAAGGGTAGAGTTCTACTCTAAATAGCAAGAGATTTGACTGGGAAAGCATCCTTTGTGAAGTTATGAGTCAAAATAGAAAAACGTGTACAGCAGGCGCTGGGAAGCGTTTTTAAGCAATAAAAAACTGCAAATGTGTGTAAAACTCCAACCAAAGCTTTGGGATTCAAACCACTGCCTGTAACTAGTATAAAGGGTAGAGTTCTACTCTAAATAGCAAGAGATTTTACTGGGAAAGCATCCTTTGTGAAGTTATGAGTCAAAATAGAAAACGTGTACAGCAGGCGCTGGGAAGCGTTTTTAAGCAATAAAAAACTGCAAATGTGTGTAAAACTCCAACCAAAGCTTTGGGATTCAAACCACTGCCTGTAACTAGTATAAAGGGTAGAGTTCTACTCTAAATAGCAAGAGATTTGACTGGGAAAGCATCCTTTGTGAAGTTATGAGTCAAAATAGAAAACATGTACAGCAGGCGCTGGGAAGCGTTTTTAAGCAATAAAAAACTGCAAATGTGTGTAAAACTCCAACCAAAGCTTTGGGATTCAAACCACTGCCTGTAACTAGTATAAAGGGTAGAGTTCTACTCTAAATAGCAAGAGATTTCACTGGGAAAGCATCCTTTGTGAAGTTATGAGTCAAAATAGAAAAACGTGTACAGCAGGCGCTGGGAAGCGTTTTTAAGCAATAAAAAACTGCAAATGTGTGTAAAACTCCAACCAAAGCTTTGGGATTCAAACCACTGCCTGTAACTAGTATAAAGGGTAGAGTTCTACTCTAAATAGCAAGAGATTTGACTGGGAAAGCATCCTTTGTGAAGTTATGAGTCAAAATAGAAAACGTGTACAGCAGGCGCTGGGAAGCGTTTTTAAGCAATAAAAAACTGCAAATGTGTGTAAAACTCCAACCAAAGCTTTGGGATTCAAACCACTGCCTGTAACTAGTATAAAGGGTAGAGTTCTACTCTAAATAGCAAGAGATTTGACTGGGAAAGCATCCTTTGTGAAGTTATGAGTCAAAATAGAAAAAAGTGTACAGCAGGCGCTGGGAAGCGTTTTTAAGCAATAAAAAACTGCAAATGTGTGTAAAACTCCAACCAAAGCTTTGGGATTCAAACCACTGCCTGTAACTAGTATAAAGGGTAGAGTTCTACTCTAAATAGCAAGAGATTTTGACTGGGAAAGCATCCTTTGTGAAGTTATGAGTCAAAATAGAAAACGTGTACAGCAGGCGCTGGGAAGCGTTTTTAAGCAATAAAAAACTGCAAATGTGTGTAAAACTCCAACCAAAGCTTTGGGATTCAAACCACTGCCTGTAACTAGTATAAAGGGTAGAGTTCTACTCTAAATAGCAAGAGATTTGACTGGGAAAGCATCCTTTGTGAAGTTATGAGTCAAAATAGAAAACGTGTACAGCAGGCGCTGGGAAGCGTTTTTAAGCAATAAAAAACTGCAAATGTGTGTAAAACTCCAACCAAAGCTTTGGGATTCAAACCACTGCCTGTAACTAGTATAAAGGGTAGAGTTCTACTCTAAATAGCAAGAGATTTGACTGGGAAAGCATCCTTTGTGAAGTTATGAGTCAAAATAGAAAAAAGTGTACAGCAGGCGCTGGGAAGCGTTTTTAAGCAATAAAAAACTGCAAATGTGTGTAAAACTCCAACCAAAGCTTTGGGATTCAAACCACTGCCTGTAACTAGTATAAAGGGTAGAGTTCTACTCTAAATAGCAAGAGATTTGACTGGGAAAGCATCCTTTGTGAAGTTATGAGTCAAAATAGAAAAACGTGTACAGCAGGCGCTGGGAAGCGTTTTTAAGCAATAAAAAACTGCAAATGTGTGTAAAACTCCAACCAAAGCTTTGGGATTCAAACCACTGCCTGTAACTAGTATAAAGGGTAGAGTTCTACTCTAAATAGCAAGAGATTTTACTGGGAAAGCATCCTTTGTGAAGTTATGAGTCAAAATAGAAAACGTGTACAGCAGGCGCTGGGAAGCGTTTTTAAGCAATAAAAAATTGCAAATGTGTGTAAAACTCCAACCAAAGCTTTGGGATTCAAACCACTGCCTGTAACTAGTATAAAGGGTAGAGTTCTACTCTAAATAGCAAGAGATTTGACTGGGAAAGCATCCTTTGTGAAGTTATGAGTCAAAATAGAAAAAAGTGTACAGCAGGCGCTGGGAAGCGTTTTTAAGCAATAAAAAACTGCAAATGTGTGTAAAACTCCAACCAAAGCTTTGGGATTCAAACCACTGCCTGTAACTAGTATAAAGGGTAGAGTTCTACTCTAAATAGCAAGAGATTTGACTGGGAAAGCATCCTTTGTGAAGTTATGAGTCAAAATAGAAAAACGTGTACAGCAGGCGCTGGGAAGCGTTTTTAAGCAATAAAAAACTGCAAATGTGTGTAAAACTCCAACCAAAGCTTTGGGATTCAAACCACTGCCTGTAACTAGTATAAAGGGTAGAGTTCTACTCTAAATAGCAAGAGATTTACTGGGAAAGCATCCTTTGTGAAGTTATGAGTCAAAATAGAAAAACGTGTACAGCAGGCGCTGGGAAGCGTTTTTAAGCAATAAAAAACTGCAAATGTGTGTAAAACTCCAACCAAAGCTTTGGGATTCAAACCACTGCCTGTAACTAGTATAAAGGGTAGAGTTCTACTCTAAATAGCAAGAGATTTGACTGGGAAAGCATCCTTTGTGAAGTTATGAGTCAAAATAGAAAAACGTGTACAGCAGGCGCTGGGAAGCGTTTTTAAGCAATAAAAAACTGCAAATGTGTGTAAAACTCCAACCAAAGCTTTGGGATTCAAACCACTGCCTGTAACTAGTATAAAGGGTAGAGTTCTACTCTAAATAGCAAGAGATTTGACTGGGAAAGCATCCTTTGTGAAGTTATGAGTCAAAATAGAAAAAAGTGTACAGCAGGCGCTGGGAAGCGTTTTTAAGCAATAAAAAACTGCAAATGTGTGTAAAACTCCAACCAAAGCTTTGGGATTCAAACCACTGCCTGTAACTAGTATAAAGGGTAGAGTTCTACTCTAAATAGCAAGAGATTTGACTGGGAAAGCATCCTTTGTGAAGTTATGAGTCAAAATAGAAAAACGTGTACAGCAGGCGCTGGGAAGCGTTTTTAAGCAATAAAAAACTGCAAATGTGTGTAAAACTCCAACCAAAGCTTTGGGATTCAAACCACTGCCTGTAACTAGTATAAAGGGTAGAGTTCTACTCTAAATAGCAAGAGATTTGACTGGGAAAGCATCCTTTGTGAAGTTATGAGTCAAAATAGAAAAACGTGTACAGCAGGCGCTGGGAAGCGTTTTTAAGCAATAAAAAACTGCAAATGTGTGTAAAACTCCAACCAAAGCTTTGGGATTCAAACCACTGCCTGTAACTAGTATAAAGGGTAGAGTTCTACTCTAAATAGCAAGAGATTTGACTGGGAAAGCATCCTTTGTGAAGTTATGAGTCAAAATAGAAAAACGTGTACAGCAGGCGCTGGGAAGCGTTTTTAAGCAATAAAAAACTGCAAATGTGTGTAAAACTCCAACCAAAGCTTTGGGATTCAAACCACTGCCTGTAACTAGTATAAAGGGTAGAGTTCTACTCTAAATAGCAAGAGATTTTACTGGGAAAGCATCCTTTGTGAAGTTATGAGTCAAAATAGAAAAACGTGTACAGCAGGCGCTGGGAAGCGTTTTTAAGCAATAAAAAACTGCAAATGTGTGTAAAACTCCAACCAAAGCTTTGGGATTCAAACCACTGCCTGTAACTAGTATAAAGGGTAGAGTTCTACTCTAAATAGCAAGAGATTTTGACTGGGAAAGCATCCTTTGTGAAGTTATGAGTCAAAATAGAAAAACGTGTACAGCAGGCGCTGGGAAGCGTTTTTAAGCAATAAAAAACTGCAAATGTGTGTAAAACTCCAACCAAAGCTTTGGGATTCAAACCACTGCCTGTAACTAGTATAAAGGGTAGAGTTCTACTCTAAATAGCAAGAGATTTTGACTGGGAAAGCATCCTTTGTGAAGTTATGAGTCAAAATAGAAAAAAGTGTACAGCAGGCGCTGGGAAGCGTTTTTAAGCAATAAAAAACTGCAAATGTGTGTAAAACTCCAACCAAAGCTTTGGGATTCAAACCACTGCCTGTAACTAGTATAAAGGGTAGAGTTCTACTCTAAATAGCAAGAGATTTGACTGGGAAAGCATCCTTTGTGAAGTTATGAGTCAAAATAGAAAACGTGTACAGCAGGCGCTGGGAAGCGTTTTTAAGCAATAAAAAACTGCAAATGTGTGTAAAACTCCAACCAAAGCTTTGGGATTCAAACCACTGCCTGTAACTAGTATAAAGGGTAGAGTTCTACTCTAAATAGCAAGAGATTTGACTGGGAAAGCATCCTTTGTGAAGTTATGAGTCAAAATAGAAAAACGTGTACAGCAGGCGCTGGGAAGCGTTTTTAAGCAATAAAAAACTGCAAATGTGTGTAAAACTCCAACCAAAGCTTTGGGATTCAAACCACTGCCTGTAACTAGTATAAAGGGTAGAGTTCTACTCTAAATAGCAAGAGATTTTGACTGGGAAAGCATCCTTTGTGAAGTTATGAGTCAAAATAGAAAAACGTGTACAGCAGGCGCTGGGAAGCGTTTTTAAGCAATAAAAAATTGCAAATGTGTGTAAAACTCCAACCAAAGCTTTGGGATTCAAACCACTGCCTGTAACTAGTATAAAGGGTAGAGTTCTACTCTAAATAGCAAGAGATTTGACTGGGAAAGCATCCTTTGTGAAGTTATGAGTCAAAATAGAAAAAAGTGTACAGCAGGCGCTGGGAAGCGTTTTTAAGCAATAAAAAACTGCAAATGTGTGTAAAACTCCAACCAAAGCTTTGGGATTCAAACCACTGCCTGTAACTAGTATAAAGGGTAGAGTTCTACTCTAAATAGCAAGAGATTTTGACTGGGAAAGCATCCTTTGTGAAGTTATGAGTCAAAATAGAAAACGTGTACAGCAGGCGCTGGGAAGCGTTTTTAAGCAATAAAAAATTGCAAATGTGTGTAAAACTCCAACCAAAGCTTTGGGATTCAAACCACTGCCTGTAACTAGTATAAAGGGTAGAGTTCTACTCTAAATAGCAAGAGATTTTGACTGGGAAAGCATCCTTTGTGAAGTTATGAGTCAAAATAGAAAACGTGTACAGCAGGCGCTGGGAAGCGTTTTTAAGCAATAAAAAATTGCAAATGTGTGTAAAACTCCAACCAAAGCTTTGGGATTCAAACCACTGCCTGTAACTAGTATAAAGGGTAGAGTTCTACTCTAAATAGCAAGAGATTTGACTGGGAAAGCATCCTTTGTGAAGTTATGAGTCAAAATAGAAAAACGTGTACAGCAGGCGCTGGGAAGCGTTTTTAAGCAATAAAAAACTGCAAATGTGTGTAAAACTCCAACCAAAGCTTTGGGATTCAAACCACTGCCTGTAACTAGTATAAAGGGTAGAGTTCTACTCTAAATAGCAAGAGATTTGACTGGGAAAGCATCCTTTGTGAAGTTATGAGTCAAAATAGAAAAAATGTGTACAGCAGGCGCTGGGAAGCGTTTTTAAGCAATAAAAAACTGCAAATGTGTGTAAAACTCCAACCAAAGCTTTGGGATTCAAACCACTGCCTGTAACTAGTATAAAGGGTAGAGTTCTACTCTAAATAGCAAGAGATTTGACTGGGAAAGCATCCTTTGTGAAGTTATGAGTCAAAATAGAAAAAAAGTGTACAGCAGGCGCTGGGAAGCGTTTTTAAGCAATAAAAAACTGCAAATGTGTGTAAAACTCCAACCAAAGCTTTGGGATTCAAACCACTGCCTGTAACTAGTATAAAGGGTAGAGTTCTACTCTAAATAGCAAGAGATTTGACTGGGAAAGCATCCTTTGTGAAGTTATGAGTCAAAATAGAAAAAAAGTGTACAGCAGGCGCTGGGAAGCGTTTTTAAGCAATAAAAAACTGCAAATGTGTGTAAAACTCCAACCAAAGCTTTGGGATTCAAACCACTGCCTGTAACTAGTATAAAGGGTAGAGTTCTACTCTAAATAGCAAGAGATTTGACTGGGAAAGCATCCTTTGTGAAGTTATGAGTCAAAATAGAAAAAAGTGTACAGCAGGCGCTGGGAAGCGTTTTTAAGCAATAAAAAACTGCAAATGTGTGTAAAACTCCAACCAAAGCTTTGGGATTCAAACCACTGCCTGTAACTAGTATAAAGGGTAGAGTTCTACTCTAAATAGCAAGAGATTTGACTGGGAAAGCATCCTTTGTGAAGTTATGAGTCAAAATAGAAAAACGTGTACAGCAGGCGCTGGGAAGCGTTTTTAAGCAATAAAAAACTGCAAATGTGTGTAAAACTCCAACCAAAGCTTTGGGATTCAAACCACTGCCTGTAACTAGTATAAAGGGTAGAGTTCTACTCTAAATAGCAAGAGATTTGACTGGGAAAGCATCCTTTGTGAAGTTATGAGTCAAAATAGAAAAACGTGTACAGCAGGCGCTGGGAAGCGTTTTTAAGCAATAAAAAACTGCAAATGTGTGTAAAACTCCAACCAAAGCTTTGGGATTCAAACCACTGCCTGTAACTAGTATAAAGGGTAGAGTTCTACTCTAAATAGCAAGAGATTTGACTGGGAAAGCATCCTTTGTGAAGTTATGAGTCAAAATAGAAAACGTGTACAGCAGGCGCTGGGAAGCGTTTTTAAGCAATAAAAAACTGCAAATGTGTGTAAAACTCCAACCAAAGCTTTGGGATTCAAACCACTGCCTGTAACTAGTATAAAGGGTAGAGTTCTACTCTAAATAGCAAGAGATTTTACTGGGAAAGCATCCTTTGTGAAGTTATGAGTCAAAATAGAAAAACGTGTACAGCAGGCGCTGGGAAGCGTTTTTAAGCAATAAAAAACTGCAAATGTGTGTAAAACTCCAACCAAAGCTTTGGGATTCAAACCACTGCCTGTAACTAGTATAAAGGGTAGAGTTCTACTCTAAATAGCAAGAGATTTGACTGGGAAAGCATCCTTTGTGAAGTTATGAGTCAAAATAGAAAAACGTGTACAGCAGGCGCTGGGAAGCGTTTTTAAGCAATAAAAAACTGCAAATGTGTGTAAAACTCCAACCAAAGCTTTGGGATTCAAACCACTGCCTGTAACTAGTATAAAGGGTAGAGTTCTACTCTAAATAGCAAGAGATTTGACTGGGAAAGCATCCTTTGTGAAGTTATGAGTCAAAATAGAAAACGTGTACAGCAGGCGCTGGGAAGCGTTTTTAAGCAATAAAAAACTGCAAATGTGTGTAAAACTCCAACCAAAGCTTTGGGATTCAAACCACTGCCTGTAACTAGTATAAAGGGTAGAGTTCTACTCTAAATAGCAAGAGATTTTGACTGGGAAAGCATCCTTTGTGAAGTTATGAGTCAAAATAGAAAAACAGTGTACAGCAGGCGCTGGGAAGCGTTTTTAAGCAATAAAAAACTGCAAATGTGTGTAAAACTCCAACCAAAGCTTTGGGATTCAAACCACTGCCTGTAACTAGTATAAAGGGTAGAGTTCTACTCTAAATAGCAAGAGATTTGACTGGGAAAGCATCCTTTGTGAAGTTATGAGTCAAAATAGAAAAACGTGTACAGCAGGCGCTGGGAAGCGTTTTTAAGCAATAAAAAACTGCAAATGTGTGTAAAACTCCAACCAAAGCTTTGGGATTCAAACCACTGCCTGTAACTAGTATAAAGGGTAGAGTTCTACTCTAAATAGCAAGAGATTTTGACTGGGAAAGCATCCTTTGTGAAGTTATGAGTCAAAATAGAAAAAAAGTGTACAGCAGGCGCTGGGAAGCGTTTTTAAGCAATAAAAAACTGCAAATGTGTGTAAAACTCCAACCAAAGCTTTGGGATTCAAACCACTGCCTGTAACTAGTATAAAGGGTAGAGTTCTACTCTAAATAGCAAGAGATTTGACTGGGAAAGCATCCTTTGTGAAGTTATGAGTCAAAATAGAAAAACGTGTACAGCAGGCGCTGGGAAGCGTTTTTAAGCAATAAAAAACTGCAAATGTGTGTAAAACTCCAACCAAAGCTTTGGGATTCAAACCACTGCCTGTAACTAGTATAAAGGGTAGAGTTCTACTCTAAATAGCAAGAGATTTGACTGGGAAAGCATCCTTTGTGAAGTTATGAGTCAAAATAGAAAAAAGTGTACAGCAGGCGCTGGGAAGCGTTTTTAAGCAATAAAAAACTGCAAATGTGTGTAAAACTCCAACCAAAGCTTTGGGATTCAAACCACTGCCTGTAACTAGTATAAAGGGTAGAGTTCTACTCTAAATAGCAAGAGATTTGACTGGGAAAGCATCCTTTGTGAAGTTATGAGTCAAAATAGAAAAACGTGTACAGCAGGCGCTGGGAAGCGTTTTTAAGCAATAAAAAACTGCAAATGTGTGTAAAACTCCAACCAAAGCTTTGGGATTCAAACCACTGCCTGTAACTAGTATAAAGGGTAGAGTTCTACTCTAAATAGCAAGAGATTTGACTGGGAAAGCATCCTTTGTGAAGTTATGAGTCAAAATAGAAAAACGTGTACAGCAGGCGCTGGGAAGCGTTTTTAAGCAATAAAAAATTGCAAATGTGTGTAAAACTCCAACCAAAGCTTTGGGATTCAAACCACTGCCTGTAACTAGTATAAAGGGTAGAGTTCTACTCTAAATAGCAAGAGATTTTGACTGGGAAAGCATCCTTTGTGAAGTTATGAGTCAAAATAGAAAAAAGTGTACAGCAGGCGCTGGGAAGCGTTTTTAAGCAATAAAAAACTGCAAATGTGTGTAAAACTCCAACCAAAGCTTTGGGATTCAAACCACTGCCTGTAACTAGTATAAAGGGTAGAGTTCTACTCTAAATAGCAAGAGATTTGACTGGGAAAGCATCCTTTGTGAAGTTATGAGTCAAAATAGAAAAACGTGTACAGCAGGCGCTGGGAAGCGTTTTTAAGCAATAAAAAACTGCAAATGTGTGTAAAACTCCAACCAAAGCTTTGGGATTCAAACCACTGCCTGTAACTAGTATAAAGGGTAGAGTTCTACTCTAAATAGCAAGAGATTTGACTGGGAAAGCATCCTTTGTGAAGTTATGAGTCAAAATAGAAAACGTGTACAGCAGGCGCTGGGAAGCGTTTTTAAGCAATAAAAAACTGCAAATGTGTGTAAAACTCCAACCAAAGCTTTGGGATTCAAACCACTGCCTGTAACTAGTATAAAGGGTAGAGTTCTACTCTAAATAGCAAGAGATTTGACTGGGAAAGCATCCTTTGTGAAGTTATGAGTCAAAATAGAAAAAAGTGTACAGCAGGCGCTGGGAAGCGTTTTTAAGCAATAAAAAACTGCAAATGTGTGTAAAACTCCAACCAAAGCTTTGGGATTCAAACCACTGCCTGTAACTAGTATAAAGGGTAGAGTTCTACTCTAAATAGCAAGAGATTTGACTGGGAAAGCATCCTTTGTGAAGTTATGAGTCAAAATAGAAAAACGTGTACAGCAGGCGCTGGGAAGCGTTTTTAAGCAATAAAAAACTGCAAATGTGTGTAAAACTCCAACCAAAGCTTTGGGATTCAAACCACTGCCTGTAACTAGTATAAAGGGTAGAGTTCTACTCTAAATAGCAAGAGATTTGACTGGGAAAGCATCCTTTGTGAAGTTATGAGTCAAAATAGAAAACGTGTACAGCAGGCGCTGGGAAGCGTTTTTAAGCAATAAAAAACTGCAAATGTGTGTAAAACTCCAACCAAAGCTTTGGGATTCAAACCACTGCCTGTAACTAGTATAAAGGGTAGAGTTCTACTCTAAATAGCAAGAGATTTGACTGGGAAAGCATCCTTTGTGAAGTTATGAGTCAAAATAGAAAAAGTGTACAGCAGGCGCTGGGAAGCGTTTTTAAGCAATAAAAAACTGCAAATGTGTGTAAAACTCCAACCAAAGCTTTGGGATTCAAACCACTGCCTGTAACTAGTATAAAGGGTAGAGTTCTACTCTAAATAGCAAGAGATTTGACTGGGAAAGCATCCTTTGTGAAGTTATGAGTCAAAATAGAAAAACGTGTACAGCAGGCGCTGGGAAGCGTTTTTAAGCAATAAAAAACTGCAAATGTGTGTAAAACTCCAACCAAAGCTTTGGGATTCAAACCACTGCCTGTAACTAGTATAAAGGGTAGAGTTCTACTCTAAATAGCAAGAGATTTGACTGGGAAAGCATCCTTTGTGAAGTTATGAGTCAAAATAGAAAACGTGTACAGCAGGCGCTGGGAAGCGTTTTTAAGCAATAAAAAACTGCAAATGTGTGTAAAACTCCAACCAAAGCTTTGGGATTCAAACCACTGCCTGTAACTAGTATAAAGGGTAGAGTTCTACTCTAAATAGCAAGAGATTTGACTGGGAAAGCATCCTTTGTGAAGTTATGAGTCAAAATAGAAAAACGTGTACAGCAGGCGCTGGGAAGCGTTTTTAAGCAATAAAAAACTGCAAATGTGTGTAAAACTCCAACCAAAGCTTTGGGATTCAAACCACTGCCTGTAACTAGTATAAAGGGTAGAGTTCTACTCTAAATAGCAAGAGATTTGACTGGGAAAGCATCCTTTGTGAAGTTATGAGTCAAAATAGAAAAACGTGTACAGCAGGCGCTGGGAAGCGTTTTTAAGCAATAAAAAACTGCAAATGTGTGTAAAACTCCAACCAAAGCTTTGGGATTCAAACCACTGCCTGTAACTAGTATAAAGGGTAGAGTTCTACTCTAAATAGCAAGAGATTTGACTGGGAAAGCATCCTTTGTGAAGTTATGAGTCAAAATAGAAAACGTGTACAGCAGGCGCTGGGAAGCGTTTTTAAGCAATAAAAAACTGCAAATGTGTGTAAAACTCCAACCAAAGCTTTGGGATTCAAACCACTGCCTGTAACTAGTATAAAGGGTAGAGTTCTACTCTAAATAGCAAGAGATTTGACTGGGAAAGCATCCTTTGTGAAGTTATGAGTCAAAATAGAAAAACGTGTACAGCAGGCGCTGGGAAGCGTTTTTAAGCAATAAAAAACTGCAAATGTGTGTAAAACTCCAACCAAAGCTTTGGGATTCAAACCACTGCCTGTAACTAGTATAAAGGGTAGAGTTCTACTCTAAATAGCAAGAGATTTGACTGGGAAAGCATCCTTTGTGAAGTTATGAGTCAAAATAGAAAAACGTGTACAGCAGGCGCTGGGAAGCGTTTTTAAGCAATAAAAAACTGCAAATGTGTGTAAAACTCCAACCAAAGCTTTGGGATTCAAACCACTGCCTGTAACTAGTATAAAGGGTAGAGTTCTACTCTAAATAGCAAGAGATTTGACTGGGAAAGCATCCTTTGTGAAGTTATGAGTCAAAATAGAAAAAAGTGTACAGCAGGCGCTGGGAAGCGTTTTTAAGCAATAAAAAACTGCAAATGTGTGTAAAACTCCAACCAAAGCTTTGGGATTCAAACCACTGCCTGTAACTAGTATAAAGGGTAGAGTTCTACTCTAAATAGCAAGAGATTTTGACTGGGAAAGCATCCTTTGTGAAGTTATGAGTCAAAATAGAAAACGTGTACAGCAGGCGCTGGGAAGCGTTTTTAAGCAATAAAAAACTGCAAATGTGTGTAAAACTCCAACCAAAGCTTTGGGATTCAAACCACTGCCTGTAACTAGTATAAAGGGTAGAGTTCTACTCTAAATAGCAAGAGATTTGACTGGGAAAGCATCCTTTGTGAAGTTATGAGTCAAAATAGAAAAAAGTGTACAGCAGGCGCTGGGAAGCGTTTTTAAGCAATAAAAAACTGCAAATGTGTGTAAAACTCCAACCAAAGCTTTGGGATTCAAACCACTGCCTGTAACTAGTATAAAGGGTAGAGTTCTACTCTAAATAGCAAGAGATTTGACTGGGAAAGCATCCTTTGTGAAGTTATGAGTCAAAATAGAAAAACGTGTACAGCAGGCGCTGGGAAGCGTTTTTAAGCAATAAAAAACTGCAAATGTGTGTAAAACTCCAACCAAAGCTTTGGGATTCAAACCACTGCCTGTAACTAGTATAAAGGGTAGAGTTCTACTCTAAATAGCAAGAGATTTGACTGGGAAAGCATCCTTTGTGAAGTTATGAGTCAAAATAGAAAAACGTGTACAGCAGGCGCTGGGAAGCGTTTTTAAGCAATAAAAAACTGCAAATGTGTGTAAAACTCCAACCAAAGCTTTGGGATTCAAACCACTGCCTGTAACTAGTATAAAGGGTAGAGTTCTACTCTAAATAGCAAGAGATTTGACTGGGAAAGCATCCTTTGTGAAGTTATGAGTCAAAATAGAAAAAAGTGTACAGCAGGCGCTGGGAAGCGTTTTTAAGCAATAAAAAACTGCAAATGTGTGTAAAACTCCAACCAAAGCTTTGGGATTCAAACCACTGCCTGTAACTAGTATAAAGGGTAGAGTTCTACTCTAAATAGCAAGAGATTTTGACTGGGAAAGCATCCTTTGTGAAGTTATGAGTCAAAATAGAAAACGTGTACAGCAGGCGCTGGGAAGCGTTTTTAAGCAATAAAAAACTGCAAATGTGTGTAAAACTCCAACCAAAGCTTTGGGATTCAAACCACTGCCTGTAACTAGTATAAAGGGTAGAGTTCTACTCTAAATAGCAAGAGATTTGACTGGGAAAGCATCCTTTGTGAAGTTATGAGTCAAAATAGAAAAACGTGTACAGCAGGCGCTGGGAAGCGTTTTTAAGCAATAAAAAACTGCAAATGTGTGTAAAACTCCAACCAAAGCTTTGGGATTCAAACCACTGCCTGTAACTAGTATAAAGGGTAGAGTTCTACTCTAAATAGCAAGAGATTTGACTGGGAAAGCATCCTTTGTGAAGTTATGAGTCAAAATAGAAAAACGTGTACAGCAGGCGCTGGGAAGCGTTTTTAAGCAATAAAAAACTGCAAATGTGTGTAAAACTCCAACCAAAGCTTTGGGATTCAAACCACTGCCTGTAACTAGTATAAAGGGTAGAGTTCTACTCTAAATAGCAAGAGATTTGACTGGGAAAGCATCCTTTGTGAAGTTATGAGTCAAAATAGAAAACGTGTACAGCAGGCGCTGGGAAGCGTTTTTAAGCAATAAAAAATTGCAAATGTGTGTAAAACTCCAACCAAAGCTTTGGGATTCAAACCACTGCCTGTAACTAGTATAAAGGGTAGAGTTCTACTCTAAATAGCAAGAGATTTGACTGGGAAAGCATCCTTTGTGAAGTTATGAGTCAAAATAGAAAAACAGTGTACAGCAGGCGCTGGGAAGCGTTTTTAAGCAATAAAAAACTGCAAATGTGTGTAAAACTCCAACCAAAGCTTTGGGATTCAAACCACTGCCTGTAACTAGTATAAAGGGTAGAGTTCTACTCTAAATAGCAAGAGATTTGACTGGGAAAGCATCCTTTGTGAAGTTATGAGTCAAAATAGAAAAACGTGTACAGCAGGCGCTGGGAAGCGTTTTTAAGCAATAAAAAACTGCAAATGTGTGTAAAACTCCAACCAAAGCTTTGGGATTCAAACCACTGCCTGTAACTAGTATAAAGGGTAGAGTTCTACTCTAAATAGCAAGAGATTTGACTGGGAAAGCATCCTTTGTGAAGTTATGAGTCAAAATAGAAAACGTGTACAGCAGGCGCTGGGAAGCGTTTTTAAGCAATAAAAAACTGCAAATGTGTGTAAAACTCCAACCAAAGCTTTGGGATTCAAACCACTGCCTGTAACTAGTATAAAGGGTAGAGTTCTACTCTAAATAGCAAGAGATTTGACTGGGAAAGCATCCTTTGTGAAGTTATGAGTCAAAATAGAAAAAAGTGTACAGCAGGCGCTGGGAAGCGTTTTTAAGCAATAAAAAACTGCAAATGTGTGTAAAACTCCAACCAAAGCTTTGGGATTCAAACCACTGCCTGTAACTAGTATAAAGGGTAGAGTTCTACTCTAAATAGCAAGAGATTTGACTGGGAAAGCATCCTTTGTGAAGTTATGAGTCAAAATAGAAAACGTGTACAGCAGGCGCTGGGAAGCGTTTTTAAGCAATAAAAAACTGCAAATGTGTGTAAAACTCCAACCAAAGCTTTGGGATTCAAACCACTGCCTGTAACTAGTATAAAGGGTAGAGTTCTACTCTAAATAGCAAGAGATTTTGACTGGGAAAGCATCCTTTGTGAAGTTATGAGTCAAAATAGAAAAAAGTGTACAGCAGGCGCTGGGAAGCGTTTTTAAGCAATAAAAAACTGCAAATGTGTGTAAAACTCCAACCAAAGCTTTGGGATTCAAACCACTGCCTGTAACTAGTATAAAGGGTAGAGTTCTACTCTAAATAGCAAGAGATTTGACTGGGAAAGCATCCTTTGTGAAGTTATGAGTCAAAATAGAAAAACGTGTACAGCAGGCGCTGGGAAGCGTTTTTAAGCAATAAAAAACTGCAAATGTGTGTAAAACTCCAACCAAAGCTTTGGGATTCAAACCACTGCCTGTAACTAGTATAAAGGGTAGAGTTCTACTCTAAATAGCAAGAGATTTGACTGGGAAAGCATCCTTTGTGAAGTTATGAGTCAAAATAGAAAAACGTGTACAGCAGGCGCTGGGAAGCGTTTTTAAGCAATAAAAAACTGCAAATGTGTGTAAAACTCCAACCAAAGCTTTGGGATTCAAACCACTGCCTGTAACTAGTATAAAGGGTAGAGTTCTACTCTAAATAGCAAGAGATTTGACTGGGAAAGCATCCTTTGTGAAGTTATGAGTCAAAATAGAAAAAAGTGTACAGCAGGCGCTGGGAAGCGTTTTTAAGCAATAAAAAACTGCAAATGTGTGTAAAACTCCAACCAAAGCTTTGGGATTCAAACCACTGCCTGTAACTAGTATAAAGGGTAGAGTTCTACTCTAAATAGCAAGAGATTTGACTGGGAAAGCATCCTTTGTGAAGTTATGAGTCAAAATAGAAAACGTGTACAGCAGGCGCTGGGAAGCGTTTTTAAGCAATAAAAAACTGCAAATGTGTGTAAAACTCCAACCAAAGCTTTGGGATTCAAACCACTGCCTGTAACTAGTATAAAGGGTAGAGTTCTACTCTAAATAGCAAGAGATTTTACTGGGAAAGCATCCTTTGTGAAGTTATGAGTCAAAATAGAAAACAGTGTACAGCAGGCGCTGGGAAGCGTTTTTAAGCAATAAAAAACTGCAAATGTGTGTAAAACTCCAACCAAAGCTTTGGGATTCAAACCACTGCCTGTAACTAGTATAAAGGGTAGAGTTCTACTCTAAATAGCAAGAGATTTGACTGGGAAAGCATCCTTTGTGAAGTTATGAGTCAAAATAGAAAAACGTGTACAGCAGGCGCTGGGAAGCGTTTTTAAGCAATAAAAAACTGCAAATGTGTGTAAAACTCCAACCAAAGCTTTGGGATTCAAACCACTGCCTGTAACTAGTATAAAGGGTAGAGTTCTACTCTAAATAGCAAGAGATTTTACTGGGAAAGCATCCTTTGTGAAGTTATGAGTCAAAATAGAAAAACGTGTACAGCAGGCGCTGGGAAGCGTTTTTAAGCAATAAAAAATTGCAAATGTGTGTAAAACTCCAACCAAAGCTTTGGGATTCAAACCACTGCCTGTAACTAGTATAAAGGGTAGAGTTCTACTCTAAATAGCAAGAGATTTTACTGGGAAAGCATCCTTTGTGAAGTTATGAGTCAAAATAGAAAAACGTGTACAGCAGGCGCTGGGAAGCGTTTTTAAGCAATAAAAAACTGCAAATGTGTGTAAAACTCCAACCAAAGCTTTGGGATTCAAACCACTGCCTGTAACTAGTATAAAGGGTAGAGTTCTACTCTAAATAGCAAGAGATTTGACTGGGAAAGCATCCTTTGTGAAGTTATGAGTCAAAATAGAAAAACGTGTACAGCAGGCGCTGGGAAGCGTTTTTAAGCAATAAAAAACTGCAAATGTGTGTAAAACTCCAACCAAAGCTTTGGGATTCAAACCACTGCCTGTAACTAGTATAAAGGGTAGAGTTCTACTCTAAATAGCAAGAGATTTGACTGGGAAAGCATCCTTTGTGAAGTTATGAGTCAAAATAGAAAAACGTGTACAGCAGGCGCTGGGAAGCGTTTTTAAGCAATAAAAAACTGCAAATGTGTGTAAAACTCCAACCAAAGCTTTGGGATTCAAACCACTGCCTGTAACTAGTATAAAGGGTAGAGTTCTACTCTAAATAGCAAGAGATTTTGACTGGGAAAGCATCCTTTGTGAAGTTATGAGTCAAAATAGAAAAACGTGTACAGCAGGCGCTGGGAAGCGTTTTTAAGCAATAAAAAACTGCAAATGTGTGTAAAACTCCAACCAAAGCTTTGGGATTCAAACCACTGCCTGTAACTAGTATAAAGGGTAGAGTTCTACTCTAAATAGCAAGAGATTTGACTGGGAAAGCATCCTTTGTGAAGTTATGAGTCAAAATAGAAAAAGTGTACAGCAGGCGCTGGGAAGCGTTTTTAAGCAATAAAAAACTGCAAATGTGTGTAAAACTCCAACCAAAGCTTTGGGATTCAAACCACTGCCTGTAACTAGTATAAAGGGTAGAGTTCTACTCTAAATAGCAAGAGATTTTGACTGGGAAAGCATCCTTTGTGAAGTTATGAGTCAAAATAGAAAACGTGTACAGCAGGCGCTGGGAAGCGTTTTTAAGCAATAAAAAACTGCAAATGTGTGTAAAACTCCAACCAAAGCTTTGGGATTCAAACCACTGCCTGTAACTAGTATAAAGGGTAGAGTTCTACTCTAAATAGCAAGAGATTTGACTGGGAAAGCATCCTTTGTGAAGTTATGAGTCAAAATAGAAAAACGTGTACAGCAGGCGCTGGGAAGCGTTTTTAAGCAATAAAAAACTGCAAATGTGTGTAAAACTCCAACCAAAGCTTTGGGATTCAAACCACTGCCTGTAACTAGTATAAAGGGTAGAGTTCTACTCTAAATAGCAAGAGATTTGACTGGGAAAGCATCCTTTGTGAAGTTATGAGTCAAAATAGAAAAACGTGTACAGCAGGCGCTGGGAAGCGTTTTTAAGCAATAAAAAACTGCAAATGTGTGTAAAACTCCAACCAAAGCTTTGGGATTCAAACCACTGCCTGTAACTAGTATAAAGGGTAGAGTTCTACTCTAAATAGCAAGAGATTTGACTGGGAAAGCATCCTTTGTGAAGTTATGAGTCAAAATAGAAAACGTGTACAGCAGGCGCTGGGAAGCGTTTTTAAGCAATAAAAAATTGCAAATGTGTGTAAAACTCCAACCAAAGCTTTGGGATTCAAACCACTGCCTGTAACTAGTATAAAGGGTAGAGTTCTACTCTAAATAGCAAGAGATTTTGACTGGGAAAGCATCCTTTGTGAAGTTATGAGTCAAAATAGAAAAAAGTGTACAGCAGGCGCTGGGAAGCGTTTTTAAGCAATAAAAAACTGCAAATGTGTGTAAAACTCCAACCAAAGCTTTGGGATTCAAACCACTGCCTGTAACTAGTATAAAGGGTAGAGTTCTACTCTAAATAGCAAGAGATTTGACTGGGAAAGCATCCTTTGTGAAGTTATGAGTCAAAATAGAAAAACGTGTACAGCAGGCGCTGGGAAGCGTTTTTAAGCAATAAAAAACTGCAAATGTGTGTAAAACTCCAACCAAAGCTTTGGGATTCAAACCACTGCCTGTAACTAGTATAAAGGGTAGAGTTCTACTCTAAATAGCAAGAGATTTGACTGGGAAAGCATCCTTTGTGAAGTTATGAGTCAAAATAGAAAACATGTACAGCAGGCGCTGGGAAGCGTTTTTAAGCAATAAAAAACTGCAAATGTGTGTAAAACTCCAACCAAAGCTTTGGGATTCAAACCACTGCCTGTAACTAGTATAAAGGGTAGAGTTCTACTCTAAATAGCAAGAGATTTGACTGGGAAAGCATCCTTTGTGAAGTTATGAGTCAAAATAGAAAAACGTGTACAGCAGGCGCTGGGAAGCGTTTTTAAGCAATAAAAAATTGCAAATGTGTGTAAAACTCCAACCAAAGCTTTGGGATTCAAACCACTGCCTGTAACTAGTATAAAGGGTAGAGTTCTACTCTAAATAGCAAGAGATTTGACTGGGAAAGCATCCTTTGTGAAGTTATGAGTCAAAATAGAAAAAAGTGTACAGCAGGCGCTGGGAAGCGTTTTTAAGCAATAAAAAACTGCAAATGTGTGTAAAACTCCAACCAAAGCTTTGGGATTCAAACCACTGCCTGTAACTAGTATAAAGGGTAGAGTTCTACTCTAAATAGCAAGAGATTTGACTGGGAAAGCATCCTTTGTGAAGTTATGAGTCAAAATAGAAAAAGTGTACAGCAGGCGCTGGGAAGCGTTTTTAAGCAATAAAAAACTGCAAATGTGTGTAAAACTCCAACCAAAGCTTTGGGATTCAAACCACTGCCTGTAACTAGTATAAAGGGTAGAGTTCTACTCTAAATAGCAAGAGATTTTACTGGGAAAGCATCCTTTGTGAAGTTATGAGTCAAAATAGAAAAACGTGTACAGCAGGCGCTGGGAAGCGTTTTTAAGCAATAAAAAACTGCAAATGTGTGTAAAACTCCAACCAAAGCTTTGGGATTCAAACCACTGCCTGTAACTAGTATAAAGGGTAGAGTTCTACTCTAAATAGCAAGAGATTTGACTGGGAAAGCATCCTTTGTGAAGTTATGAGTCAAAATAGAAAAAGTGTACAGCAGGCGCTGGGAAGCGTTTTTAAGCAATAAAAAAATGCAAATGTGTGTAAAACTCCAACCAAAGCTTTGGGATTCAAACCACTGCCTGTAACTAGTATAAAGGGTAGAGTTCTACTCTAAATAGCAAGAGATTTGACTGGGAAAGCATCCTTTGTGAAGTTATGAGTCAAAATAGAAAACATGTACAGCAGGCGCTGGGAAGCGTTTTTAAGCAATAAAAAATTGCAAATGTGTGTAAAACCCCAACCAAAGCTTTGGGATTCAAACCACTGCCTGTAACTAGTATAAAGGGGAGAGTTCGAAAATAAATAGCAAGAGATTTTACTGGGAAAGCATCCTTTGTGAAGTTATGAGTCAAAATAGAAAACGTGTACAGCAGGCGCTGGGAAGCGTTTTTAAGCAATAAAAAACTGCAAATGTGTGTAAAACTCCAACCAAAGCTTTGGGATTCAAACCACTGCCTGTAACTAGTATAAAGGGTAGAGTTCTACTCTAAATAGCAAGAGATTTGACTGGGAAAGCATCCTTTGTGAAGTTATGAGTCAAAATAGAAAAAAGTGTACAGCAGGCGCTGGGAAGCGTTTTTAAGCAATAAAAAACTGCAAATGTGTGTAAAACTCCAACCAAAGCTTTGGGATTCAAACCACTGCCTGTAACTAGTATAAAGGGTAGAGTTCTACTCTAAATAGCAAGAGATTTGACTGGGAAAGCATCCTTTGTGAAGTTATGAGTCAAAATAGAAAAACGTGTACAGCAGGCGCTGGGAAGCGTTTTTAAGCAATAAAAAACTGCAAATGTGTGTAAAACTCCAACCAAAGCTTTGGGATTCAAACCACTGCCTGTAACTAGTATAAAGGGTAGAGTTCTACTCTAAATAGCAAGAGATTTTGACTGGGAAAGCATCCTTTGTGAAGTTATGAGTCAAAATAGAAAAACGTGTACAGCAGGCGCTGGGAAGCGTTTTTAAGCAATAAAAAACTGCAAATGTGTGTAAAACTCCAACCAAAGCTTTGGGATTCAAACCACTGCCTGTAACTAGTATAAAGGGTAGAGTTCTACTCTAAATAGCAAGAGATTTGACTGGGAAAGCATCCTTTGTGAAGTTATGAGTCAAAATAGAAAAACGTGTACAGCAGGCGCTGGGAAGCGTTTTTAAGCAATAAAAAACTGCAAATGTGTGTAAAACTCCAACCAAAGCTTTGGGATTCAAACCACTGCCTGTAACTAGTATAAAGGGTAGAGTTCTACTCTAAATAGCAAGAGATTTTACTGGGAAAGCATCCTTTGTGAAGTTATGAGTCAAAATAGAAAAAGTGTACAGCAGGCGCTGGGAAGCGTTTTTAAGCAATAAAAAACTGCAAATGTGTGTAAAACTCCAACCAAAGCTTTGGGATTCAAACCACTGCCTGTAACTAGTATAAAGGGTAGAGTTCTACTCTAAATAGCAAGAGATTTGACTGGGAAAGCATCCTTTGTGAAGTTATGAGTCAAAATAGAAAAAAGTGTACAGCAGGCGCTGGGAAGCGTTTTTAAGCAATAAAAAACTGCAAATGTGTGTAAAACTCCAACCAAAGCTTTGGGATTCAAACCACTGCCTGTAACTAGTATAAAGGGTAGAGTTCTACTCTAAATAGCAAGAGATTTGACTGGGAAAGCATCCTTTGTGAAGTTATGAGTCAAAATAGAAAAAGTGTACAGCAGGCGCTGGGAAGCGTTTTTAAGCAATAAAAAACTGCAAATGTGTGTAAAACTCCAACCAAAGCTTTGGGATTCAAACCACTGCCTGTAACTAGTATAAAGGGTAGAGTTCTACTCTAAATAGCAAGAGATTTTGACTGGGAAAGCATCCTTTGTGAAGTTATGAGTCAAAATAGAAAAACGTGTACAGCAGGCGCTGGGAAGCGTTTTTAAGCAATAAAAAACTGCAAATGTGTGTAAAACTCCAACCAAAGCTTTGGGATTCAAACCACTGCCTGTAACTAGTATAAAGGGTAGAGTTCTACTCTAAATAGCAAGAGATTTGACTGGGAAAGCATCCTTTGTGAAGTTATGAGTCAAAATAGAAAAAGTGTACAGCAGGCGCTGGGAAGCGTTTTTAAGCAATAAAAAACTGCAAATGTGTGTAAAACTCCAACCAAAGCTTTGGGATTCAAACCACTGCCTGTAACTAGTATAAAGGGTAGAGTTCTACTCTAAATAGCAAGAGATTTGACTGGGAAAGCATCCTTTGTGAAGTTATGAGTCAAAATAGAAAACGTGTACAGCAGGCGCTGGGAAGCGTTTTTAAGCAATAAAAAACTGCAAATGTGTGTAAAACTCCAACCAAAGCTTTGGGATTCAAACCACTGCCTGTAACTAGTATAAAGGGTAGAGTTCTACTCTAAATAGCAAGAGATTTTGACTGGGAAAGCATCCTTTGTGAAGTTATGAGTCAAAATAGAAAAAAGTGTACAGCAGGCGCTGGGAAGCGTTTTTAAGCAATAAAAAACTGCAAATGTGTGTAAAACTCCAACCAAAGCTTTGGGATTCAAACCACTGCCTGTAACTAGTATAAAGGGTAGAGTTCTACTCTAAATAGCAAGAGATTTGACTGGGAAAGCATCCTTTGTGAAGTTATGAGTCAAAATAGAAAACGTGTACAGCAGGCGCTGGGAAGCGTTTTTAAGCAATAAAAAATTGCAAATGTGTGTAAAACTCCAACCAAAGCTTTGGGATTCAAACCACTGCCTGTAACTAGTATAAAGGGTAGAGTTCTACTCTAAATAGCAAGAGATTTGACTGGGAAAGCATCCTTTGTGAAGTTATGAGTCAAAATAGAAAACGTGTACAGCAGGCGCTGGGAAGCGTTTTTAAGCAATAAAAAAACTGCAAATGTGTGTAAAACTCCAACCAAAGCTTTGGGATTCAAACCACTGCCTGTAACTAGTATAAAGGGTAGAGTTCTACTCTAAATAGCAAGAGATTTGACTGGGAAAGCATCCTTTGTGAAGTTATGAGTCAAAATAGAAAAAAAGTGTACAGCAGGCGCTGGGAAGCGTTTTTAAGCAATAAAAAACTGCAAATGTGTGTAAAACTCCAACCAAAGCTTTGGGATTCAAACCACTGCCTGTAACTAGTATAAAGGGTAGAGTTCTACTCTAAATAGCAAGAGATTTGACTGGGAAAGCATCCTTTGTGAAGTTATGAGTCAAAATAGAAAACGTGTACAGCAGGCGCTGGGAAGCGTTTTTAAGCAATAAAAAACTGCAAATGTGTGTAAAACTCCAACCAAAGCTTTGGGATTCAAACCACTGCCTGTAACTAGTATAAAGGGTAGAGTTCTACTCTAAATAGCAAGAGATTTGACTGGGAAAGCATCCTTTGTGAAGTTATGAGTCAAAATAGAAAAACAGTGTACAGCAGGCGCTGGGAAGTGTTTTTAAGCAAAAAAAAAACTGCAAATGTGTGTAAAACTCCAACCAAAGCTTTGGGATTCAAACCACTGCCTGTAACTAGTATAAAGGGTAGAGTTCTACTCTAAATAGCAAGAGATTTTACTGGGAAAGCATCCTTTGTGAAGTTATGAGTCAAAATAGAAAAAAGTGTACAGCAGGCGCTGGGAAGCGTGTTTAAGCAATAAAAAATTGCAAATGTGTGTAAAAATCCAACCAAAGCTTTGGGAATCAAACCACTGCCTGTAACTAGTATAAAGGGTAGAGTTCTACACTAAATAGCAAGAGATTTGACTGGGAAAGCATCCTTTGTGAAGTTATGAGTCAAAATAGAAAAAGTGTACAGCAGGCGCTGGGAAGCGTTTTTAAGCAATAAAAAACTGCAAATGTGTGTAAAACTCCAACCAAAGCTTTGGGATTCAAACCACTGCCTGTAACTAGTATAAAGGGTAGAGTTCTACTCTAAATAGCAAGAGATTTGACTGGGAAAGCATCCTTTGTGAAGTTATGAGTCAAAATAGAAAAAAGTGTACAGCAGGCGCTGGGAAGCGTTTTTAAGCAATAAAAAACTGCAAATGTGTGTAAAACTCCAACCAAAGCTTTGGGATTCAAACCACTGCCTGTAACTAGTATAAAGGGTAGAGTTCTACTCTAAATAGCAAGAGATTTTGACTGGGAAAGCATCCTTTGTGAAGTTATGAGTCAAAATAGAAAAAGTGTACAGCAGGCGCTGGGAAGCGTTTTTAAGCAATAAAAAACTGCAAATGTGTGTAAAACTCCAACCAAAGCTTTGGGATTCAAACCACTGCCTGTAACTAGTATAAAGGGTAGAGTTCTACTCTAAATAGCAAGAGATTTGACTGGGAAAGCATCCTTTGTGAAGTTATGAGTCAAAATAGAAAAACGTGTACAGCAGGCGCTGGGAAGCGTTTTTAAGCAATAAAAAACTGCAAATGTGTGTAAAACTCCAACCAAAGCTTTGGGATTCAAACCACTGCCTGTAACTAGTATAAAGGGTAGAGTTCTACTCTAAATAGCAAGAGATTTTGACTGGGAAAGCATCCTTTGTGAAGTTATGAGTCAAAATAGAAAAAGTGTACAGCAGGCGCTGGGAAGCGTTTTTAAGCAATAAAAAACTGCAAATGTGTGTAAAACTCCAACCAAAGCTTTGGGATTCAAACCACTGCCTGTAACTAGTATAAAGGGTAGAGTTCTACTCTAAATAGCAAGAGATTTGACTGGGAAAGCATCCTTTGTGAAGTTATGAGTCAAAATAGAAAACGTGTACAGCAGGCGCTGGGAAGCGTTTTTAAGCAATAAAAAACTGCAAATGTGTGTAAAACTCCAACCAAAGCTTTGGGATTCAAACCACTGCCTGTAACTAGTATAAAGGGTAGAGTTCTACTCTAAATAGCAAGAGATTTTACTGGGAAAGCATCCTTTGTGAAGTTATGAGTCAAAATAGAAAAAGTGTACAGCAGGCGCTGGGAAGCGTTTTTAAGCAATAAAAAACTGCAAATGTGTGTAAAACTCCAACCAAAGCTTTGGGATTCAAACCACTGCCTGTAACTAGTATAAAGGGTAGAGTTCTACTCTAAATAGCAAGAGATTTGACTGGGAAAGCATCCTTTGTGAAGTTATGAGTCAAAATAGAAAAAATGTGTACAGCAGGCACTGGGAAGCGTTTTTAAGCAATAAAAAACTGCAAATGTGTGTAAAACTCCAACCAAAGCTTTGGGATTCAAACCACTGCCTGTAACTAGTATAAAGGGTAGAGTTCTACTCTAAATAGCAAGAGATTTTGACTGGGAAAGCATCCTTTGTGAAGTTATGAGTCAAAATAGAAAAACGTGTACAGCAGGCGCTGGGAAGCGTTTTTAAGCAATAAAAAACTGCAAATGTGTGTAAAACTCCAACCAAAGCTTTGGGATTCAAACCACTGCCTGTAACTAGTATAAAGGGTAGAGTTCTACTCTAAATAGCAAGAGATTTGACTGGGAAAGCATCCTTTGTGAAGTTATGAGTCAAAATAGAAAAAGTGTACAGCAGGCGCTGGGAAGCGTTTTTAAGCAATAAAAAACTGCAAATGTGTGTAAAACTCCAACCAAAGCTTTGGGATTCAAACCACTGCCTGTAACTAGTATAAAGGGTAGAGTTCTACTCTAAATAGCAAGAGATTTGACTGGGAAAGCATCCTTTGTGAAGTTATGAGTCAAAATAGAAAAACGTGTACAGCAGGCGCTGGGAAGCGTTTTTAAGCAATAAAAAACTGCAAATGTGTGTAAAACTCCAACCAAAGCTTTGGGATTCAAACCACTGCCTGTAACTAGTATAAAGGGTAGAGTTCTACTCTAAATAGCAAGAGATTTGACTGGGAAAGCATCCTTTGTGAAGTTATGAGTCAAAATAGAAAACGTGTACAGCAGGCGCTGGGAAGCGTTTTTAAGCAATAAAAAACTGCAAATGTGTGTAAAACTCCAACCAAAGCTTTGGGATTCAAACCACTGCCTGTAACTAGTATAAAGGGTAGAGTTCTACTCTAAATAGCAAGAGATTTGACTGGGAAAGCATCCTTTGTGAAGTTATGAGTCAAAATAGAAAAAAGTGTACAGCAGGCGCTGGGAAGCGTTTTTAAGCAATAAAAAACTGCAAATGTGTGTAAAACTCCAACCAAAGCTTTGGGATTCAAACCACTGCCTGTAACTAGTATAAAGGGTAGAGTTCTACTCTAAATAGCAAGAGATTTTACTGGGAAAGCATCCTTTGTGAAGTTATGAGTCAAAATAGAAAAACGTGTACAGCAGGCGCTGGGAAGCGTTTTTAAGCAATAAAAAACTGCAAATGTGTGTAAAACTCCAACCAAAGCTTTGGGATTCAAACCACTGCCTGTAACTAGTATAAAGGGTAGAGTTCTACTCTAAATAGCAAGAGATTTTACTGGGAAAGCATCCTTTGTGAAGTTATGAGTCAAAATAGAAAAAAGTGTACAGCAGGCGCTGGGAAGCGTTTTTAAGCAATAAAAAACTGCAAATGTGTGTAAAACTCCAACCAAAGCTTTGGGATTCAAACCACTGCCTGTAACTAGTATAAAGGGTAGAGTTCTACTCTAAATAGCAAGAGATTTGACTGGGAAAGCATCCTTTGTGAAGTTATGAGTCAAAATAGAAAAACGTGTACAGCAGGCGCTGGGAAGCGTTTTTAAGCAATAAAAAACTGCAAATGTGTGTAAAACTCCAACCAAAGCTTTGGGATTCAAACCACTGCCTGTAACTAGTATAAAGGGTAGAGTTCTACTCTAAATAGCAAGAGATTTGACTGGGAAAGCATCCTTTGTGAAGTTATGAGTCAAAATAGAAAAAGTGTACAGCAGGCGCTGGGAAGCGTTTTTAAGCAATAAAAAACTGCAAATGTGTGTAAAACTCCAACCAAAGCTTTGGGATTCAAACCACTGCCTGTAACTAGTATAAAGGGTAGAGTTCTACTCTAAATAGCAAGAGATTTGACTGGGAAAGCATCCTTTGTGAAGTTATGAGTCAAAATAGAAAAAGTGTACAGCAGGCGCTGGGAAGCGTTTTTAAGCAATAAAAAACTGCAAATGTGTGTAAAACTCCAACCAAAGCTTTGGGATTCAAACCACTGCCTGTAACTAGTATAAAGGGTAGAGTTCTACTCTAAATAGCAAGAGATTTGACTGGGAAAGCATCCTTTGTGAAGTTATGAGTCAAAATAGAAAAACGTGTACAGCAGGCGCTGGGAAGCGTTTTTAAGCAATAAAAAACTGCAAATGTGTGTAAAACTCCAACCAAAGCTTTGGGATTCAAACCACTGCCTGTAACTAGTATAAAGGGTAGAGTTCTACTCTAAATAGCAAGAGATTTTACTGGGAAAGCATCCTTTGTGAAGTTATGAGTCAAAATAGAAAAAGTGTACAGCAGGCGCTGGGAAGCGTTTTTAAGCAATAAAAAACTGCAAATGTGTGTAAAACTCCAACCAAAGCTTTGGGATTCAAACCACTGCCTGTAACTAGTATAAAGGGTAGAGTTCTACTCTAAATAGCAAGAGATTTGACTGGGAAAGCATCCTTTGTGAAGTTATGAGTCAAAATAGAAAACGTGTACAGCAGGCGCTGGGAAGCGTTTTTAAGCAATAAAAAACTGCAAATGTGTGTAAAACTCCAACCAAAGCTTTGGGATTCAAACCACTGCCTGTAACTAGTATAAAGGGTAGAGTTCTACTCTAAATAGCAAGAGATTTGACTGGGAAAGCATCCTTTGTGAAGTTATGAGTCAAAATAGAAAAACGTGTACAGCAGGCGCTGGGAAGCGTTTTTAAGCAATAAAAAATTGCAAATGTGTGTAAAACTCCAACCAAAGCTTTGGGATTCAAACCACTGCCTGTAACTAGTATAAAGGGTAGAGTTCTACTCTAAATAGCAAGAGATTTTGACTGGGAAAGCATCCTTTGTGAAGTTATGAGTCAAAATAGAAAACAGTGTACAGCAGGCGCTGGGAAGCGTTTTTAAGCAATAAAAAACTGCAAATGTGTGTAAAACTCCAACCAAAGCTTTGGGATTCAAACCACTGCCTGTAACTAGTATAAAGGGTAGAGTTCTACTCTAAATAGCAAGAGATTTGACTGGGAAAGCATCCTTTGTGAAGTTATGAGTCAAAATAGAAAAACGTGTACAGCAGGCGCTGGGAAGCGTTTTTAAGCAATAAAAAACTGCAAATGTGTGTAAAACTCCAACCAAAGCTTTGGGATTCAAACCACTGCCTGTAACTAGTATAAAGGGTAGAGTTCTACTCTAAATAGCAAGAGATTTGACTGGGAAAGCATCCTTTGTGAAGTTATGAGTCAAAATAGAAAAACGTGTACAGCAGGCGCTGGGAAGCGTTTTTAAGCAATAAAAAACTGCAAATGTGTGTAAAACTCCAACCAAAGCTTTGGGATTCAAACCACTGCCTGTAACTAGTATAAAGGGTAGAGTTCTACTCTAAATAGCAAGAGATTTGACTGGGAAAGCATCCTTTGTGAAGTTATGAGTCAAAATAGAAAAACGTGTACAGCAGGCGCTGGGAAGCGTTTTTAAGCAATAAAAAACTGCAAATGTGTGTAAAACTCCAACCAAAGCTTTGGGATTCAAACCACTGCCTGTAACTAGTATAAAGGGTAGAGTTCTACTCTAAATAGCAAGAGATTTGACTGGGAAAGCATCCTTTGTGAAGTTATGAGTCAAAATAGAAAAACGTGTACAGCAGGCGCTGGGAAGCGTTTTTAAGCAATAAAAAACTGCAAATGTGTGTAAAACTCCAACCAAAGCTTTGGGATTCAAACCACTGCCTGTAACTAGTATAAAGGGTAGAGTTCTACTCTAAATAGCAAGAGATTTGACTGGGAAAGCATCCTTTGTGAAGTTATGAGTCAAAATAGAAAAAGTGTACAGCAGGCGCTGGGAAGCGTTTTTAAGCAATAAAAAACTGCAAATGTGTGTAAAACTCCAACCAAAGCTTTGGGATTCAAACCACTGCCTGTAACTAGTATAAAGGGTAGAGTTCTACTCTAAATAGCAAGAGATTTGACTGGGAAAGCATCCTTTGTGAAGTTATGAGTCAAAATAGAAAAACGTGTACAGCAGGCGCTGGGAAGCGTTTTTAAGCAATAAAAAATTGCAAATGTGTGTAAAACTCCAACCAAAGCTTTGGGATTCAAACCACTGCCTGTAACTAGTATAAAGGGTAGAGTTCTACTCTAAATAGCAAGAGATTTTACTGGGAAAGCATCCTTTGTGAAGTTATGAGTCAAAATAGAAAAAAGTGTACAGCAGGCGCTGGGAAGCGTTTTTAAGCAATAAAAAACTGCAAATGTGTGTAAAACTCCAACCAAAGCTTTGGGATTCAAACCACTGCCTGTAACTAGTATAAAGGGTAGAGTTCTACTCTAAATAGCAAGAGATTTTGACTGGGAAAGCATCCTTTGTGAAGTTATGAGTCAAAATAGAAAAAAGTGTACAGCAGGCGCTGGGAAGCGTTTTTAAGCAATAAAAAACTGCAAATGTGTGTAAAACTCCAACCAAAGCTTTGGGATTCAAACCACTGCCTGTAACTAGTATAAAGGGTAGAGTTCTACTCTAAATAGCAAGAGATTTGACTGGGAAAGCATCCTTTGTGAAGTTATGAGTCAAAATAGAAAAACGTGTACAGCAGGCGCTGGGAAGCGTTTTTAAGCAATAAAAAACTGCAAATGTGTGTAAAACTCCAACCAAAGCTTTGGGATTCAAACCACTGCCTGTAACTAGTATAAAGGGTAGAGTTCTACTCTAAATAGCAAGAGATTTGACTGGGAAAGCATCCTTTGTGAAGTTATGAGTCAAAATAGAAAAAAGTGTACAGCAGGCGCTGGGAAGCGTTTTTAAGCAATAAAAAACTGCAAATGTGTGTAAAACTCCAACCAAAGCTTTGGGATTCAAACCACTGCCTGTAACTAGTATAAAGGGTAGAGTTCTACTCTAAATAGCAAGAGATTTGACTGGGAAAGCATCCTTTGTGAAGTTATGAGTCAAAATAGAAAACGTGTACAGCAGGCGCTGGGAAGCGTTTTTAAGCAATAAAAAACTGCAAATGTGTGTAAAACTCCAACCAAAGCTTTGGGATTCAAACCACTGCCTGTAACTAGTATAAAGGGTAGAGTTCTACTCTAAATAGCAAGAGATTTTGACTGGGAAAGCATCCTTTGTGAAGTTATGAGTCAAAATAGAAAAACGTGTACAGCAGGCGCTGGGAAGCGTTTTTAAGCAATAAAAAATTGCAAATGTGTGTAAAACTCCAACCAAAGCTTTGGGATTCAAACCACTGCCTGTAACTAGTATAAAGGGTAGAGTTCTACTCTAAATAGCAAGAGATTTGACTGGGAAAGCATCCTTTGTGAAGTTATGAGTCAAAATAGAAAAAAGTGTACAGCAGGCGCTGGGAAGCGTTTTTAAGCAATAAAAAACTGCAAATGTGTGTAAAACTCCAACCAAAGCTTTGGGATTCAAACCACTGCCTGTAACTAGTATAAAGGGTAGAGTTCTACTCTAAATAGCAAGAGATTTGACTGGGAAAGCATCCTTTGTGAAGTTATGAGTCAAAATAGAAAACGTGTACAGCAGGCGCTGGGAAGCGTTTTTAAGCAATAAAAAATTGCAAATGTGTGTAAAACTCCAACCAAAGCTTTGGGATTCAAACCACTGCCTGTAACTAGTATAAAGGGTAGAGTTCTACTCTAAATAGCAAGAGATTTGACTGGGAAAGCATCCTTTGTGAAGTTATGAGTCAAAATAGAAAAACGTGTACAGCAGGCGCTGGGAAGCGTTTTTAAGCAATAAAAAACTGCAAATGTGTGTAAAACTCCAACCAAAGCTTTGGGATTCAAACCACTGCCTGTAACTAGTATAAAGGGTAGAGTTCTACTCTAAATAGCAAGAGATTTGACTGGGAAAGCATCCTTTGTGAAGTTATGAGTCAAAATAGAAAAACGTGTACAGCAGGCGCTGGGAAGCGTTTTTAAGCAATAAAAAACTGCAAATGTGTGTAAAACTCCAACCAAAGCTTTGGGATTCAAACCACTGCCTGTAACTAGTATAAAGGGTAGAGTTCTACTCTAAATAGCAAGAGATTTGACTGGGAAAGCATCCTTTGTGAAGTTATGAGTCAAAATAGAAAAAGTGTACAGCAGGCGCTGGGAAGCGTTTTTAAGCAATAAAAAACTGCAAATGTGTGTAAAACTCCAACCAAAGCTTTGGGATTCAAACCACTGCCTGTAACTAGTATAAAGGGTAGAGTTCTACTCTAAATAGCAAGAGATTTGACTGGGAAAGCATCCTTTGTGAAGTTATGAGTCAAAATAGAAAACGTGTACAGCAGGCGCTGGGAAGCGTTTTTAAGCAATAAAAAACTGCAAATGTGTGTAAAACTCCAACCAAAGCTTTGGGATTCAAACCACTGCCTGTAACTAGTATAAAGGGTAGAGTTCTACTCTAAATAGCAAGAGATTTTACTGGGAAAGCATCCTTTGTGAAGTTATGAGTCAAAATAGAAAAAAGTGTACAGCAGGCGCTGGGAAGCGTTTTTAAGCAATAAAAAACTGCAAATGTGTGTAAAACTCCAACCAAAGCTTTGGGATTCAAACCACTGCCTGTAACTAGTATAAAGGGTAGAGTTCTACTCTAAATAGCAAGAGATTTGACTGGGAAAGCATCCTTTGTGAAGTTATGAGTCAAAATAGAAAAACGTGTACAGCAGGCGCTGGGAAGCGTTTTTAAGCAATAAAAAACTGCAAATGTGTGTAAAACTCCAACCAAAGCTTTGGGATTCAAACCACTGCCTGTAACTAGTATAAAGGGTAGAGTTCTACTCTAAATAGCAAGAGATTTGACTGGGAAAGCATCCTTTGTGAAGTTATGAGTCAAAATAGAAAACGTGTACAGCAGGCGCTGGGAAGCGTTTTTAAGCAATAAAAAACTGCAAATGTGTGTAAAACTCCAACCAAAGCTTTGGGATTCAAACCACTGCCTGTAACTAGTATAAAGGGTAGAGTTCTACTCTAAATAGCAAGAGATTTGACTGGGAAAGCATCCTTTGTGAAGTTATGAGTCAAAATAGAAAAACGTGTACAGCAGGCGCTGGGAAGCGTTTTTAAGCAATAAAAAACTGCAAATGTGTGTAAAACTCCAACCAAAGCTTTGGGATTCAAACCACTGCCTGTAACTAGTATAAAGGGTAGAGTTCTACTCTAAATAGCAAGAGATTTGACTGGGAAAGCATCCTTTGTGAAGTTATGAGTCAAAATAGAAAAAATGTGTACAGCAGGCGCTGGGAAGCGTTTTTAAGCAATAAAAAACTGCAAATGTGTGTAAAACTCCAACCAAAGCTTTGGGATTCAAACCACTGCCTGTAACTAGTATAAAGGGTAGAGTTCTACTCTAAAAAGCAAGAGATTTTACTGGGAAAGCATCCTTTGTGAAGTTATGAGTCAAAATAGAAAAACGTGTACAGCAGGCGCTGGGAAGCGTTTTTAAGCAATAAAAAACTGCAAATGTGTGTAAAACTCCAACCAAAGCTTTGGGATTCAAACCACTGCCTGTAACTAGTATAAAGGGTAGAGTTCTACTCTAAATAGCAAGAGATTTGACTGGGAAAGCATCCTTTGTGAAGTTATGAGTCAAAATAGAAAAAGTGTACAGCAGGCGCTGGGAAGCGTTTTTAAGCAATAAAAAACTGCAAATGTGTGTAAAACTCCAACCAAAGCTTTGGGATTCAAACCACTGCCTGTAACTAGTATAAAGGGTAGAGTTCTACTCTAAATAGCAAGAGATTTTACTGGGAAAGCATCCTTTGTGAAGTTATGAGTCAAAATAGAAAAACGTGTACAGCAGGCGCTGGGAAGCGTTTTTAAGCAATAAAAAACTGCAAATGTGTGTAAAACTCCAACCAAAGCTTTGGGATTCAAACCACTGCCTGTAACTAGTATAAAGGGTAGAGTTCTACTCTAAATAGCAAGAGATTTTGACTGGGAAAGCATCCTTTGTGAAGTTATGAGTCAAAATAGAAAAACGTGTACAGCAGGCGCTGGGAAGCGTTTTTAAGCAATAAAAAACTGCAAATGTGTGTAAAACTCCAACCAAAGCTTTGGGATTCAAACCACTGCCTGTAACTAGTATAAAGGGTAGAGTTCTACTCTAAATAGCAAGAGATTTTACTGGGAAAGCATCCTTTGTGAAGTTATGAGTCAAAATAGAAAACGTGTACAGCAGGCGCTGGGAAGCGTTTTTAAGCAATAAAAAATTGCAAATGTGTGTAAAACTCCAACCAAAGCTTTGGGATTCAAACCACTGCCTGTAACTAGTATAAAGGGTAGAGTTCTACTCTAAATAGCAAGAGATTTTACTGGGAAAGCATCCTTTGTGAAGTTATGAGTCAAAATAGAAAAACGTGTACAGCAGGCGCTGGGAAGCGTTTTTAAGCAATAAAAAACTGCAAATGTGTGTAAAACTCCAACCAAAGCTTTGGGATTCAAACCACTGCCTGTAACTAGTATAAAGGGTAGAGTTCTACTCTAAATAGCAAGAGATTTTGACTGGGAAAGCATCCTTTGTGAAGTTATGAGTCAAAATAGAAAAACGTGTACAGCAGGCGCTGGGAAGCGTTTTTAAGCAATAAAAAACTGCAAATGTGTGTAAAACTCCAACCAAAGCTTTGGGATTCAAACCACTGCCTGTAACTAGTATAAAGGGTAGAGTTCTACTCTAAATAGCAAGAGATTTTGACTGGGAAAGCATCCTTTGTGAAGTTATGAGTCAAAATAGAAAAAAGTGTACAGCAGGCGCTGGGAAGCGTTTTTAAGCAATAAAAAACTGCAAATGTGTGTAAAACTCCAACCAAAGCTTTGGGATTCAAACCACTGCCTGTAACTAGTATAAAGGGTAGAGTTCTACTCTAAATAGCAAGAGATTTTACTGGGAAAGCATCCTTTGTGAAGTTATGAGTCAAAATAGAAAAAAGTGTACAGCAGGCGCTGGGAAGCGTTTTTAAGCAATAAAAAACTGCAAATGTGTGTAAAACTCCAACCAAAGCTTTGGGATTCAAACCACTGCCTGTAACTAGTATAAAGGGTAGAGTTCTACTCTAAATAGCAAGAGATTTGACTGGGAAAGCATCCTTTGTGAAGTTATGAGTCAAAATAGAAAACGTGTACAGCAGGCGCTGGGAAGCGTTTTTAAGCAATAAAAAAACTGCAAATGTGTGTAAAACTCCAACCAAAGCTTTGGGATTCAAACCACTGCCTGTAACTAGTATAAAGGGTAGAGTTCTACTCTAAATAGCAAGAGATTTTGACTGGGAAAGCATCCTTTGTGAAGTTATGAGTCAAAATAGAAAAACGTGTACAGCAGGCGCTGGGAAGCGTTTTTAAGCAATAAAAAACTGCAAATGTGTGTAAAACTCCAACCAAAGCTTTGGGATTCAAACCACTGCCTGTAACTAGTATAAAGGGTAGAGTTCTACTCTAAATAGCAAGAGATTTGACTGGGAAAGCATCCTTTGTGAAGTTATGAGTCAAAATAGAAAAAAGTGTACAGCAGGCGCTGGGAAGCGTTTTTAAGCAATAAAAAACTGCAAATGTGTGTAAAACTCCAACCAAAGCTTTGGGATTCAAACCACTGCCTGTAACTAGTATAAAGGGGTAGAGTTCTACTCTAAATAGCAAGAGATTTGACTGGGAAAGCATCCTTTGTGAAGTTATGAGTCAAAATAGAAAACGTGTACAGCAGGCGCTGGGAAGCGTTTTTAAGCAATAAAAAACTGCAAATGTGTGTAAAACTCCAACCAAAGCTTTGGGATTCAAACCACTGCCTGTAACTAGTATAAAGGGTAGAGTTCTACTCTAAATAGCAAGAGATTTTGACTGGGAAAGCATCCTTTGTGAAGTTATGAGTCAAAATAGAAAACGTGTACAGCAGGCGCTGGGAAGCGTTTTTAAGCAATAAAAAACTGCAAATGTGTGTAAAACTCCAACCAAAGCTTTGGGATTCAAACCACTGCCTGTAACTAGTATAAAGGGTAGAGTTCTACTCTAAATAGCAAGAGATTTTGACTGGGAAAGCATCCTTTGTGAAGTTATGAGTCAAAATAGAAAAACGTGTACAGCAGGCGCTGGGAAGCGTTTTTAAGCAATAAAAAACTGCAAATGTGTGTAAAACTCCAACCAAAGCTTTGGGATTCAAACCACTGCCTGTAACTAGTATAAAGGGTAGAGTTCTACTCTAAATAGCAAGAGATTTTACTGGGAAAGCATCCTTTGTGAAGTTATGAGTCAAAATAGAAAAAAGTGTACAGCAGGCGCTGGGAAGCGTTTTTAAGCAATAAAAAACTGCAAATGTGTGTAAAACTCCAACCAAAGCTTTGGGATTCAAACCACTGCCTGTAACTAGTATAAAGGGTAGAGTTCTACTCTAAATAGCAAGAGATTTGACTGGGAAAGCATCCTTTGTGAAGTTATGAGTCAAAATAGAAAAAAGTGTACAGCAGGCGCTGGGAAGCGTTTTTAAGCAATAAAAAACTGCAAATGTGTGTAAAACTCCAACCAAAGCTTTGGGATTCAAACCACTGCCTGTAACTAGTATAAAGGGAGAGTTCTACTCTAAATAGCAAGAGATTTTGACTGGGAAAGCATCCTTTGTGAAGTTATGAGTGAAAATAGAAAAAAGTGTACAGCAGGCGCTGGGAAGCATTTTTAAGCAATAAAAAACGGCAAATGTGTGTAAAACTCCAACCAAAGCTTTGGGATTCAAACCAATGCCTGTAACAAGTGTAAAGGGTAGAGTTGTACTCTAAATAGCAAGAGATTTTACTGGGAAAGCATCCTTTGTGAAGTTATGAGTCAAAATAGAAAAAGTGTACAGCAGGCGCTGGGAAGCGTTTTTAAGCAATAAAAAACTGCAAATGTGTGTAAAACTCCAACCAAAGCTTTGGGATTCAAACCACTGCCTGTAACTAGTATAAAGGGTAGAGTTCTACTCTAAATAGCAAGAGATTTTGACTGGGAAAGCATCCTTTGTGAAGTTATGAGTCAAAATAGAAAAAGTGTACAGCAGGCGCTGGGAAGCGTTTTTAAGCAATAAAAAACTGCAAATGTGTGTAAAACTCCAACCAAAGCTTTGGGATTCAAACCACTGCCTGTAACTAGTATAAAGGGTAGAGTTCTACTCTAAATAGCAAGAGATTTACTGGGAAAGCATCCTTTGTGAAGTTATGAGTCAAAATAGAAAAACGTGTACAGCAGGCGCTGGGAAGCGTTTTTAAGCAATAAAAAACTGCAAATGTGTGTAAAACTCCAACCAAAGCTTTGGGATTCAAACCACTGCCTGTAACTAGTATAAAGGGTAGAGTTCTACTCTAAATAGCAAGAGATTTTACTGGGAAAGCATCCTTTGTGAAGTTATGAGTCAAAATAGAAAAAGTGTACAGCAGGCGCTGGGAAGCGTTTTTAAGCAATAAAAAACTGCAAATGTGTGTAAAACTCCAACCAAAGCTTTGGGATTCAAACCACTGCCTGTAACTAGTATAAAGGGTAGAGTTCTACTCTAAATAGCAAGAGATTTGACTGGGAAAGCATCCTTTGTGAAGTTATGAGTCAAAATAGAAAAACGTGTACAGCAGGCGCTGGGAAGCGTTTTTAAGCAATAAAAAACTGCAAATGTGTGTAAAACTCCAACCAAAGCTTTGGGATTCAAACCACTGCCTGTAACTAGTATAAAGGGTAGAGTTCTACTCTAAATAGCAAGAGATTTGACTGGGAAAGCATCCTTTGTGAAGTTATGAGTCAAAATAGAAAAAAGTGTACAGCAGGCGCTGGGAAGCGTTTTTAAGCAATAAAAAACTGCAAATGTGTGTAAAACTCCAACCAAAGCTTTGGGATTCAAACCACTGCCTGTAACTAGTATAAAGGGGTAGAGTTCTACTCTAAATAGCAAGAGATTTTACTGGGAAAGCATCCTTTGTGAAGTTATGAGTCAAAATAGAAAAAGTGTACAGCAGGCGCTGGGAAGCGTTTTTAAGCAATAAAAAACTGCAAATGTGTGTAAAACTCCAACCAAAGCTTTGGGATTCAAACCACTGCCTGTAACTAGTATAAAGGGTAGAGTTCTACTCTAAATAGCAAGAGATTTTACTGGGAGAGCATCCTTTGTGAAGTTATGAGTCAAAATAGAAAAAAGGTGTACAGCAGGCGCTGGGAAGCGGTTTTAAGCAATAAAAAAGTGCAAATGTGTGTAAAACTCCAACCAAAGCTTTGGGATTCAAACCACTGCCTGTAACTAGTATAAAGGGTAGAGTTCTACTCTAAATTGCAAGAAATTTGACTGGGAAAGCATCCTTTGTGAAGTTATGAGTCAAAATAGAAAACGTGTACAGCAGGCGCTGGGAAGCGTTTTTAAGCAATAAAAAACTGCAAATGTGTGTAAAACTCCAACCAAAGCTTTGGGATTCAAACCACTGCCTGTAACTAGTATAAAGGGTAGAGTTCTACTCTAAATAGCAAGAGATTTGACTGGGAAAGCATCCTTTGTGAAGTTATGAGTCAAAATAGAAAAACGTGTACAGCAGGCGCTGGGAAGCGTTTTTAAGCAATAAAAAACTGCAAATGTGTGTAAAACTCCAACCAAAGCTTTGGGATTCAAACCACTGCCTGTAACTAGTATAAAGGGTAGAGTTCTACTCTAAATAGCAAGAGATTTGACTGGGAAAGCATCCTTTGTGAAGTTATGAGTCAAAATAGAAAACGTGTACAGCAGGCGCTGGGAAGCGTTTTTAAGCAATAAAAAACTGCAAATGTGTGTAAAACTCCAACCAAAGCTTTGGGATTCAAACCACTGCCTGTAACTAGTATAAAGGGTAGAGTTCTACTCTAAATAGCAAGAGATTTGACTGGGAAAGCATCCTTTGTGAAGTTATGAGTCAAAATAGAAAACGTGTACAGCAGGCGCTGGGAAGCGTTTTTAAGCAATAAAAAACTGCAAATGTGTGTAAAACTCCAACCAAAGCTTTGGGATTCAAACCACTGCCTGTAACTAGTATAAAGGGTAGAGTTCTACTCTAAATAGCAAGAGATTTTGACTGGGAAAGCATCCTTTGTGAAGTTATGAGTCAAAATAGAAAAAAGTGTACAGCAGGCGCTGGGAAGCGTTTTTAAGCAATAAAAAACTGCAAATGTGTGTAAAACTCCAACCAAAGCTTTGGGATTCAAACCACTGCCTGTAACTAGTATAAAGGGTAGAGTTCTACTCTAAATAGCAAGAGATTTTGACTGGGAAAGCATCCTTTGTGAAGTTATGAGTCAAAATAGAAAAACGTGTACAGCAGGCGCTGGGAAGCGTTTTTAAGCAATAAAAAACTGCAAATGTGTGTAAAACTCCAACCAAAGCTTTGGGATTCAAACCACTGCCTGTAACTAGTATAAAGGGTAGAGTTCTACTCTAAATAGCAAGAGATTTTGACTGGGAAAGCATCCTTTGTGAAGTTATGAGTCAAAATAGAAAAAAAGTGTACAGCAGGCGCTGGGAAGCGTTTTTAAGCAATAAAAAACTGCAAATGTGTGTAAAACTCCAACCAAAGCTTTGGGATTCAAACCACTGCCTGTAACTAGTATAAAGGGTAGAGTTCTACTCTAAATAGCAAGAGATTTTACTGGGAAAGCATCCTTTGTGAAGTTATGAGTCAAAATAGAAAAAAAGTGTACAGCAGGCGCTGGGAAGCGTTTTTAAGCAATAAAAAACTGCAAATGTGTGTAAAACTCCAACCAAAGCTTTGGGATTCAAACCACTGCCTGTAACTAGTATAAAGGGTAGAGTTCTACTCTAAATAGCAAGAGATTTGACTGGGAAAGCATCCTTTGTGAAGTTATGAGTCAAAATAGAAAACGTGTACAGCAGGCGCTGGGAAGCGTTTTTAAGCAATAAAAAACTGCAAATGTGTGTAAAACTCCAACCAAAGCTTTGGGATTCAAACCACTGCCTGTAACTAGTATAAAGGGTAGAGTTCTACTCTAAATAGCAAGAGATTTGACTGGGAAAGCATCCTTTGTGAAGTTATGAGTCAAAATAGAAAAAAGTGTACAGCAGGCGCTGGGAAGCGTTTTTAAGCAATAAAAAACTGCAAATGTGTGTAAAACTCCAACCAAAGCTTTGGGATTCAAACCACTGCCTGTAACTAGTATAAAGGGTAGAGTTCTACTCTAAATAGCAAGAGATTTGACTGGGAAAGCATCCTTTGTGAAGTTATGAGTCAAAATAGAAAACGTGTACAGCAGGCGCTGGGAAGCGTTTTTAAGCAATAAAAAACTGCAAATGTGTGTAAAACTCCAACCAAAGCTTTGGGATTCAAACCACTGCCTGTAACTAGTATAAAGGGTAGAGTTCTACTCTAAATAGCAAGAGATTTTACTGGGAAAGCATCCTTTGTGAAGTTATGAGTCAAAATAGAAAAAAGTGTACAGCAGGCGCTGGGAAGCGTTTTTAAGCAATAAAAAACTGCAAATGTGTGTAAAACTCCAACCAAAGCTTTGGGATTCAAACCACTGCCTGTAACTAGTATAAAGGGTAGAGTTCTACTCTAAATAGCAAGAGATTTGACTGGGAAAGCATCCTTTGTGAAGTTATGAGTCAAAATAGAAAAAAGTGTACAGCAGGCGCTGGGAAGCGTTTTTAAGCAATAAAAAACTGCAAATGTGTGTAAAACTCCAACCAAAGCTTTGGGATTCAAACCACTGCCTGTAACTAGTATAAAGGGTAGAGTTCTACTCTAAATAGCAAGAGATTTGACTGGGAAAGCATCCTTTGTGAAGTTATGAGTCAAAATAGAAAACGTGTACAGCAGGCGCTGGGAAGCGTTTTTAAGCAATAAAAAATTGCAAATGTGTGTAAAACTCCAACCAAAGCTTTGGGATTCAAACCACTGCCTGTAACTAGTATAAAGGGTAGAGTTCTACTCTAAATAGCAAGAGATTTGACTGGGAAAGCATCCTTTGTGAAGTTATGAGTCAAAATAGAAAACGTGTACAGCAGGCGCTGGGAAGCGTTTTTAAGCAATAAAAAACTGCAAATGTGTGTAAAACTCCAACCAAAGCTTTGGGATTCAAACCACTGCCTGTAACTAGTATAAAGGGTAGAGTTCTACTCTAAATAGCAAGAGATTTTACTGGGAAAGCATCCTTTGTGAAGTTATGAGTCAAAATAGAAAAAGTGTACAGCAGGCGCTGGGAAGCGTTTTTAAGCAATAAAAAACTGCAAATGTGTGTAAAACTCCAACCAAAGCTTTGGGATTCAAACCACTGCCTGTAACTAGTATAAAGGGTAGAGTTCTACTCTAAATAGCAAGAGATTTGACTGGGAAAGCATCCTTTGTGAAGTTATGAGTCAAAATAGAAAAACGTGTACAGCAGGCGCTGGGAAGCGTTTTTAAGCAATAAAAAACTGCAAATGTGTGTAAAACTCCAACCAAAGCTTTGGGATTCAAACCACTGCCTGTAACTAGTATAAAGGGTAGAGTTCTACTCTAAATAGCAAGAGATTTGACTGGGAAAGCATCCTTTGTGAAGTTATGAGTCAAAATAGAAAAAAAGTGTACAGCAGGCGCTGGGAAGCGTTTTTAAGCAATAAAAAATTGCAAATGTGTGTAAAACTCCAACCAAAGCTTTGGGATTCAAACCACTGCCTGTAACTAGTATAAAGGGTAGAGTTCTACTCTAAATAGCAAGAGATTTTACTGGGAAAGCATCCTTTGTGAAGTTATGAGTCAAAATAGAAAACGTGTACAGCAGGCGCTGGGAAGCGTTTTTAAGCAATAAAAAATTGCAAATGTGTGTAAAACTCCAACCAAAGCTTTGGGATTCAAACCACTGCCTGTAACTAGTATAAAGGGTAGAGTTCTACTCTAAATAGCAAGAGATTTGACTGGGAAAGCATCCTTTGTGAAGTTATGAGTCAAAATAGAAAAAAGTGTACAGCAGGCGCTGGGAAGCGTTTTTAAGCAATAAAAAACTGCAAATGTGTGTAAAACTCCAACCAAAGCTTTGGGATTCAAACCACTGCCTGTAACTAGTATAAAGGGTAGAGTTCTACTCTAAATAGCAAGAGATTTGACTGGGAAAGCATCCTTTGTGAAGTTATGAGTCAAAATAGAAAACGTGTACAGCAGGCGCTGGGAAGCGTTTTTAAGCAATAAAAAATTGCAAATGTGTGTAAAACTCCAACCAAAGCTTTGGGATTCAAACCACTGCCTGTAACTAGTATAAAGGGTAGAGTTCTACTCTAAATAGCAAGAGATTTGACTGGGAAAGCATCCTTTGTGAAGTTATGAGTCAAAATAGAAAACGTGTACAGCAGGCGCTGGGAAGCGTTTTTAAGCAATAAAAAACTGCAAATGTGTGTAAAACTCCAACCAAAGCTTTGGGATTCAAACCACTGCCTGTAACTAGTATAAAGGGTAGAGTTCTACTCTAAATAGCAAGAGATTTTACTGGGAAAGCATCCTTTGTGAAGTTATGAGTCAAAATAGAAAAAAAGTGTACAGCAGGCGCTGGGAAGCGTTTTTAAGCAATAAAAAACTGCAAATGTGTGTAAAACTCCAACCAAAGCTTTGGGATTCAAACCACTGCCTGTAACTAGTATAAAGGGTAGAGTTCTACTCTAAATAGCAAGAGATTTGACTGGGAAAGCATCCTTTGTGAAGTTATGAGTCAAAATAGAAAAAAAGTGTACAGCAGGCGCTGGGAAGCGTTTTTAAGCAATAAAAAACTGCAAATGTGTGTAAAACTCCAACCAAAGCTTTGGGATTCAAACCACTGCCTGTAACTAGTATAAAGGGTAGAGTTCTACTCTAAATAGCAAGAGATTTGACTGGGAAAGCATCCTTTGTGAAGTTATGAGTCAAAATAGAAAACGTGTACAGCAGGCGCTGGGAAGCGTTTTTAAGCAATAAAAAACTGCAAATGTGTGTAAAACTCCAACCAAAGCTTTGGGATTCAAACCACTGCCTGTAACTAGTATAAAGGGTAGAGTTCTACTCTAAATAGCAAGAGATTTTACTGGGAAAGCATCCTTTGTGAAGTTATGAGTCAAAATAGAAAAAAAGTGTACAGCAGGCGCTGGGAAGCGTTTTTAAGCAATAAAAAACTGCAAATGTGTGTAAAACTCCAACCAAAGCTTTGGGATTCAAACCACTGCCTGTAACTAGTATAAAGGGTAGAGTTCTACTCTAAATAGCAAGAGATTTTACTGGGAAAGCATCCTTTGTGAAGTTATGAGTCAAAATAGAAAACGTGTACAGCAGGCGCTGGAAAGCGTTTTTAAGCAATAAAAAATTGCAAATGTGTGTAAAACTCCAACCAAAGCTTTGGGATTCAAACCACTGCCTGTAACTAGTATAAAGGGTAGAGTTCTACTCTAAATAGCAAGAGATTTCACTGGGAAAGTGTCATGAACATGGTTAGGGCGACGGCGAGGAACGCAAGGCAAGAACATGGTGGACCCAATTGCAGGGAAGCAGGGAGGCAAGGCAGGAGTGCGGGAATCTCAAAATAATAATATTTAATCACAATGATAAAACAACAGGCGACTATGACAAAAACAACTGGCGATTATGACAATAAACCGACAAGGACTGAAAGAACCCAGGGAACTAAATACAAACAAATTGACGAGACAACGAGGAACACCTGGACAAGACACGAGTGGCTGGAGAGAGCTGATTGGTCGACACAAAATAGACGAGAACAGGTGGACACAACAACCTAATGAGCACACGACAAACATGGAACACAGGAAAACATGGAACAAAACTAAACACAACCCAAACCCAAAACACAGACCATGACAGAACCCCCCCCTCTAAAGGAACGGATCCCAGACGTTCCCCAAACAACAACCAAAAAGTCATCAACCCAGGGTGGGCGGAAGGGGGCCTGGAGGAGGGTACAGAGTCCACCCCTCAGGTCAGTCTGGTGGCCATCCAGGCCACCCGAGGTGAGGTGCTTGGCTGAGCGGTTCAGGAGGTCGTCCAGGACGCCAAGCACCAGGGTCTTTACAGGGCCATTCAGGCGGACGGCCACGGTGCCGAACCAAATGGTAATGCAGGGGCCAGGCAATAGGGTTGGGTGGCGGCCGCTGGACGAGCGCCGCCGGAGCGTGGTCGGGTGGCGGCCGCTGGACGAGCGCCGCCGGAGCGGGTCGGGTGGCGGCCGCTGGACGAGCGCCGCCGGAGCAGGGTCGGGTGGCGGCCGCTGGACGAGCGCCGCCGGAGCAAGGGTCGGGTGGCGGCCGCTGGACGAGCGCCGCCGGAGCAGGGTCGGGTGGCGGCCGCTGGACGAGCGCCGCCGGAGCAGGGTCGGGTGGCGGCCGCTGGACGAGCGCCGCCGGAGCAGGGACGGGTGGCGGCCGCTGGACGAGCGCCGCCGGAGCAGGGCGGGTGGCGGCCGCTGGACGAGCGCCGCCGGAGCAGGGACGGGTGGCGGCCGCTGGACGAGCGCCGCCGGAGCAGGGACGGGTGGCGGCCGCTGGACGAGCGCCGCCGGAGCAGGGTCGGGTGGCGGCCGCTGGACGAGCGCCGCCGGAGCAAGGACGGGTGGCGGCCGCATGGACGAGCCCCGCCGGAGCAAGGACGGGTGGCGGCCGCTGGACGAGCGCCGCCGGAGCAAGGACGGGTGGCGGCCGCTGGACGAGCGCCGCCGGAGCAGGGTCAGGTGGCGGCCGCTGGACGAGCGCCGCCGGAGCAAGGACGGGTGGCGGCCGCTGGACGAGCGCCGCCGGAGCAAGGACGGGTGGCGGCCGCTGGACGAGCGCCGCCGGAGCAAGGTCGGGTGGCGGCCGCTGGACGAGCGCCGCCGGAGCAGGGTCAGGTGGCGGCCGCTGGACGAGCGCCGCCGGAGCAAGGACGGGTGGCGGCCGCTGGACGAGCGCCGCCGGAGCAAGGACGGGTGGCGGCCGCTGGACGAGCGCCGCCGGAGCAAGGACGGGTGGCGGCGCTGGACGAGGGCCGCCGGAGCAGGGTCGGGTGGCGGCGGCTGGACGAGCGCCGCCGGAGCAGGGTCGGGTGGCGGCGGCTGGACGAGCGCCGCCGGAGCAGGGTCGGGTGGCGGCCGCTGGACGAGCGCCGCCGGAGCAGGGTCGGGTGGCGGCCGCTGGACGAGCGCCGCCGGAGCAAGGACGGGTGGCGGCCGCTGGACGAGCGCCGCCGGAGCAAGGACAGGGTGGCGGCCGCTGGACGAGCGCCGCCGTGCGGAGCCTGGCGCAGCTGCCGAGGAGCCGGAGCCGGCGCAGCTGCGATTAGCGGGAGCTGCAACGCTTCCTCAGCTGCCGCCATTGAGGTGTGGGAGTAGAGGGTACGGGAGTGGAAGAGTGCACAAGATCTCGGGAAGGTGAACTAGAGAAAAATGGCTGGTACTGACATGGCTTGGGGGCAGGTTTGACTAGACGTGACTTAATTGGAGCCGTGGAACAACGTGTGGGAACAGGTGAAAAATCAAGTGATTTGTGAACAGGGGGGAAAACACGAGGGGGCAAAATTTGACCTTTACTTGGCGCCTCGTTGGCCACCACGCGGCGGTCCCGGTAGATGGCCAAACGGGTGCCCAAGAAAAGGTCAGAGGGAAGGATTTGGACTCACTGGGTTGGAAACGTGGAAACGTGACAAAAACTGACGAGGACGGATAAACTAGGGAAGGAACCAGAAAAATCTAAATCTGTGTCAGAGTCAGAATCCGACAGGAGGTTAACTAAATCAGGGCCACTACAAACGAAAAATCTGAATCTAAAGAAACATGTGGATGTACAATCGTAGGGCATGGTGAATAACTAGGACAAGTGGGGGGACCCGAGGAAAGGACAGAAAAGACTGAATGATAGGGCTTACTGGAGGAGGGTAGGTATGGATGGCAGGCTGAGGACGTGGGAGGCAGTTTGGTGGCGTCCAGGTGACGCCATGTTCTTCCCGCTGGGTCCTGTTCTGGTCGGTTCATCTGTCACTGAACATGGTTAGGGCGACGGCGAGGAACGCAAGGCAAGAACATGGTGGACCCAATTGCAGGGAAGCAGGAGGCAAGGCAGGAGTGCGGAATCTCAAAATAATAATATTTAATCACAATGATAAAACAACAGGCGACTATGACAAAAACAACTGCGACTATGACAAAAACAACTGGCACTAGAATGGCAAGACATGTGACAACGACAATGAACCGACGAGGACTGCAAAGAAACCAGGGAACTAAATACAAACAATTGACGAGACAACGAGGAACACCTGGACAAGACACAATGGCTGGAGAGAGCTGATTGGTCGACACAAAATAGACGAGAACAGGTGGACACAACAACCTAATGAGCACACGACAACAAGGCACACAGGAAAACAGAGACAAAACTAAACACAACCGCAAACCAAAACACAGACCATGACAGCTGTACAAACGTTTTCTATTTTGACTCATAACTTCACAAGGATGCTATTCCCAGATCAAATTCTGCTATTAGAGTAGAACTCTAGCCCTTATACTAGTATACGGCAGAGATTGAACCCAAAGCTTTGTTGGAGTTTTACACGACATTGCGCACTTTATATATAGCTTACAAACCGCTTCCCCAGCGCCTGCTGTACACCTTTATTTATCTATTTAAGACTCATCACGTTCACAAGGATGCTCTCCAATAAAATCTCTTGCTATTAGAGTAGAACTCCAACCCTTATACAAGTTACACAGGCAGAGTTGAGATCCCAAACTTTGGTTGTGAGTTTTAAACACCTGCAATTTTTTATTGCTTAACTTCAAAACGCTATCCAGCGCATGGCAGCAGATACACGTTGCCCGAATTTTGACTCTACCTTCACAAAGGATGCTTATCCCAGTCGAATCTCTTGCACCTTGTGATCTGCAATAGGTGAAACATGAGTCCACTGGATGAATCAGTTAGAAAGGATGACATCACTGAAAGAATAGAGTATGAGATTGACCGAATAACACAGAATATATGTGGCATGAAGAGAGGGTGGTTGGGAAGAGTGAGCAACAGTGAAAGAGATATCCACCCACGGAGAAGGGGGAGGACTTTAAATAATTGGGTCAACCGTCCAGACAAATGGTAAGTGTTGTCGAAAGTGAAAAACGATCGAGCAAAAGGCAGGTTGAATGGTGAGGGAATGTCGAGTGTTTATTTGACAGAAGAGTTTCTGTCAAATAAGGTAAAAGTCATGAAACAGGGTGGCGCCAGCCTTATGTACATTAGAGATATGGCTACTGAAGAGAGCAAACAGAGGCAGAGCTGTATAGTGGCGGAAATGAAGATGTTGAGGTCGCTCTTGGAGTGACAGTTGGATAAAATTAGAAATATCTCTTCAGAGGGACAGGCCAAGGGTCGATGGGTGGATGGATCTTTTTAAAGAAGCAAACTTCGATGGTTTGCACTCTAGAGAAAATATGAGTTTATTTTTTTTTTTAAGATATAAGAACTCTCGAGCAAGAGAGGCGAAAACCAAGAATGGATTTTTAATTCGTGAGAGCAATATGCAATTGTTTCGAGAGGAGATGCAGGAGATAGGCTTACAGGAAAAATGAACCGCTGTGGCGAAAAAAACGAAACAGAGAAAGCAGAGAATAAAATAGGATACCACCTAACGGACAAGCTCCAAAAAAATGAAAAGAGATTTATTTTACTCATTTTATGTTATCGGATGCAACTCCATTTATTCGGGGAGATATTTAACAATAAAGATTGACTTGGTGCAAAAAATAAAAGTGGGATTCGAACATCCGTCCCTACAATAATTCCTACTGGAGTTTACTTCTGTTCGAAACAAACTGTTTCAGACACTGGAGGGCCATGCTCACAAATGCCTCATGTCGTACTGCACAACCCAACTGCCATCATACACACTGTTGCAGAGATGGTGACTGGCAATATCTCATGGTCCGTTGCGCTCGGCAATGCGGGCTATATTTAATCTATGCTTCGCCACAACTTATTTTCACTGAATTGTAATAGCAGTTAGTTGGCAGCTCAAAGCACATACCGCCTGGAGAGCAACGCCTCAATCTACGGTAGCGGACGAGTGTACGTGCTGCGTCCTCAGGCTGCGCAATCAATGTATGCGCTGCTATGATGAATGTGCATTCATCATTGTCAAAGCTAAGTACCAAGAATCATTGTAGTTAATCATTGAAGTCACACATGCTCCTGCACGAGAAAATTTGATCTAATTGAGTTACAGTCATACCTTGGCGAATTTCAAGTTCATTGTTCCGTGACCCAAGCTTATCACCTCAATGTTTGCAGCGCATTAAATTAATTGAATTTGCCTATTGAATCCTTCATCTAAAGCCCACCAAAAAGACAAAAAATATAACACCTAGGGGGGGGGGGGGGTTTTGCTGCGTTTCTGATAAAGACAAATACAACTAATTGTATAAAAAATATAAGTAATGAAACAATAAAAAGAAATACCAACAACCGATTTAATAATAATAATAACTCGTTATTTTATTTGGTCTTAATACACGGCTAAAGGATAATGCAGCCCTATGGGGGGCACAAGTCAGTGCAAACTGTAGGCCGGTCCCAAGCCCGGATAAATGCAGAGGGTTGCGTCAGGAAGGGCATCCGGCTTAAAACCTTGCCAAACAAATATGAGCGTTCATCCAAAGAGTTCCATACCGGATCGGTCGTGGCCCGGGTTAACAACGTCCGCCACCGGCGCCGTCAACCTGCAGGGCGCTGTTGGAAATTCAGCTACTCTGGGTCGAAGTCGAAGTCAAAGAAGAAGACGAAGAGGTGGAAAGCGGGTTCTTCGGCAGAAAGAGAAGAGGAAAACACAGAGCCTAGAACTGAATGTGGGGACTTTGAATGTTGGGACTATGACAGGAAAATCTCGGGAGTTGGTTGACATGATGATTAGGAGAAAGGTTGATATATTGTGTGTCCAGGAGACCAGGTGGAAAGGCAGTAAGGCTAGAAGTTTAGGGGCAGGGTTTAAATTATTTTACCATGGTGTAGATGGGAAGAGAAATGGAGTCGGGGTTATTTTAAAAGAAGAGTTGGCTAAGAATGTCTTGGAGGTGAAAAGAGTATCAGATCGAGTGATGAGGCTGAAATTTGAAATTGAGGGTGTTATGTGTAATGTGATTAGTGGCTATGCCCCACAGGTAGGATGTGACCTAGAGGTGAAAGAGAAATTCTGGAAGTAGCTAGATGATGTAGTTCTGAGCATCTCAGACAGAGAGAGAGTCGTAATTGGTGCAGATTGTAATGGACATGTTGGTGAAGGTAATATGGGTGATGAAGAAGTGATGGGTAAGTACGGCATCCAGGAAAGGAACTTGGAGGGACAGATGGTGGTAGACTTTGCAACAAGGATGCAAATGGCTGTAGTGAACACTTTTTTCCAGAAGAGGCACGAACATAGGGTGACCTACAAGAGCGGAGGTAGAAGCACACAGGTGGATTACATCTTGTGCAGACGATGTAATCTGAAGGAGGTTACCAACTGTAAGGTAGTGGTAGGGGAGAGTGTGGCTAGACAGCATAGGATGGTGGTGTGTAAGATGACTCTGGTGGTGGGGAGGAAAATTAGGAAGACAAAGGCAGAGAAGAGAACCATGTGGTGGAAGCTGAGACAGGACGAGTGTTGTGCAGCTTTTCGGAAAGAGGTGATACAGGCTCTCGGTGGACGGGAAGAGCTTCCAGAAGACTGGACCACTGCAGCCAAGGTGATCAGAGAAGCAGGCAGGAGAGCACTTGGTGTATCTTCTGGCAGGAAAGGAGAGACGGAGACTTGGTGGTGGAACCTCACAGTACAGGAAATCATACAAGGAAAACGGTTAGCTAAGAAGAAGTGGGACACTGAGAGGACCGAGGAGAGGCGAAAGGAATACATTGAGATGCGACACAGGGCAAAGGTAGAGGTGGCAAAGGCAAAACAAGAGGCATATGATGACATGTATGGCAGGTTGGACACTAAAGAAGGAGAAAAGGATCTATACAGGCTGGCCAGACAGAGGGATAGAGATGGGAAGGATGTGCAGCAGGTTAGGGTGATTAAGGATAGAGATGGAAATATGTTGACTGGTGCCAGCAGTGTGCTATGTAGATGGAAAGAATACTTCGAGGAGTTGATGAATGAGGAAAATGATAGAGAAGGGAGAATAGGAGAGGCAAGTGTGGTGGACCAGGAAGTGGCAATGATTAGTAAGGGGGAAGTTAGAAAGGCATTAAAGAGAATGAAAAATGGAAAGGCAGTTGGTCCTGATGACATTCCTGTGGAGGTATGGAAGCATCTAGGAGAGGTGGCTGTGGAGTTTTTGACCAGCTTGTTCAATAGAATTCTAGTGCGTGAGAAGATGCCTGAGGAATGGAGGAAAAGTGTACTGGTGCCCATTTTTAAGAACAAAGGTGATGTGCAGAGCTGTGGCAACTATAGAGGAATAAAGTTGATGAGCCACACAATGAAGTTATGGGAAAGAGTAGTGGAGGCTAGACTCAGGACAGAAGTGAGTATTTGCGAGCAACAGTATGGTTTCATGCCTAGAAAGAGTACCACAGATGCATTATTTGCCTTGAGGATGTTGATGGAAAAGTACAGAGAAGGTCAGAAGGAGCTACATTGTGTCTTTGTAGATCTAGAGAAAGCCTATGACAGAGTACCCAGAGAGGAACTGTGGTACTGCATGCGGAAGTCTGGAGTGGCAGAGAAGTATGTTAGAATAATACAGGACATGTACGAGGGCAGCAGAACAGCGGTGAGGTGTGCTGTCGGTGTGACAGAAGAATTTAAGGTGGACGTGGGACTGCATCAGGGATCAGCCCTGAGCCCCTTCCTTTTTGCAGTGGTGATGGATAGGCTGACAGATGAGGTTAGACTGGAATCCCCGTGGACCATGATGTTTGCAGATGACATTATGATCTGCAGTGAAAGCAGGGAGCAGCTGGAGGAACAGTTAGAAAGATGGAGGCATGCACTGGAAAGAAGAGGAATGAAGATTAGCCGAAGTAAAACAGAATATATGTGCATGAATGAGAGGGGTGGTGGGGGAAGAATGAGGCTACAGGGAGAAGAGATGGCAAGGGTAAAGGACTTTAAATACTTGGGGTCAACCGTCCAGAGCAATGGTGAGTGTGGTCAGGAAGTGAAGAAACGGATCCAAGCAGGTTGGAACGGGTGGAGGAAGGTGTCAGGTGTGTTATGTGACAGAAGAGTCTCTGCTAGGATGAAAGGCAAAGTTTATAAAACAGTGGTGAGGCCAGCCATGATGTATGGATTAGAGACAGTGGCACTGAAGAGAAAACAGGAAGCAGAGCTGGAGGTGGCGGAAATGAAGATGTTGAGGTTCGCTCTCGGAGTGACCAGGTTGGATAAAATTAGAAATGAGCTCATCAGAGGGACAGCCAAGGTTCGATGTTTTGGAGACAAAGTTAGAGAGAGCAGACTTTAATGGTTTGGACACGTCCAGAGGAGAGAGAGTGAGTATATTGGTAGAAGGATGATGAGGATGGAGCTGCCAGGCAAGAGAGCTAGAGGAAGACCAAATGATGCAGGAGATAGGCTCTCATGGAAAAGGATGGCGCACTGTGGCGACCCCTAACGGGACAAGCCGAAAGGCAAAGAAGAAGATCAGGTCCAGGGCTTGACATGAACTTTTTGCTCACCAGCCACTGCGGCTCCTGGCTTCGCAGAGTTATTAGCCACTCATTATTTTCACTAGACACAATTTTGTGTTGGATAAATATTAACATTTTTGGAGACTATGATGTTTGGGTTTTCATGATTGGTAAGCCATTATCATCAGCTTGCAAAAAACAAGGGCTTGTAATACCTTTATTTTACATGGGTTTCACTTTCCGCAATCCATCCATCCATCCATTCTCTACCGCTTATCCGGGTCGGGTCGCGGGGGCAGTAGCTTCAGCAGGGACGCCCAGACTTCCCTCTCCCCAGCCACTTCATCCAGCTCTTCCGGGGGGATCCCGAGGCGTTCCCAGGCCAGCCGAAGGATGTAGTCTCTCCAGCGTGTCCTGGGTCGTCCCCGGGGTCTCCTCCCGGTGGGACATGCCCGGAACACCTCACCAGGGAGGCGTCCGGGAGGCATCCGAATCAGATGCCCCAGCCACCTCATCTGGCTCCTCTCAATGCGAAGGAGCAGCGGCTCTACTCTGAGACCCTCCCGGATGACCGAGCTTCTCACCCTATCTCTAAGGGAGAGCCCGGACACCCTGCAGAGGAAACTCATTTCGGCCGCTTGTATCCGGGATCTTGTTCTTTCGGTCACGACCCACAGCTCATGACCATAGGTGAGGGTAGGAACGAAGATCGACCGGTAAATTGAGAGCTTCGCCTTTCGGCTTAGCTCTTTCTTTACCACAACGGACCGATACAAAGTCCGCATCACTGCAGACGCTGCACCGATCCGCCTGTCGATCTCCTGTTCCATTCTTCCCTCACTCGTGAACAAGACCCCAAGATACTTGAATTATTCCACTTGGGGCAGGATCTCATCCCCGACCTGGAGAAGGCATGCCACCCTTTTCCGACTGAGGACCATGGTCTCAGATTTGGAGGTGCTGATTCTCATCCCAGCCGCTTCACACTCGGCTGCGAACTGCTCCAATGAGAGTTGGAGGTCACGGCTTGATGAAGCCAACAGAACCACATCATCTGCAAAAAGCAGAGATGCAATACTGAGGCCACCAAACCGGACCCCCTCTACGCCTTGGCTGCGCCTAGAAATTCTGTCCATAAAAGTTGTGAACAGAATCGGCGACAAAGGGCAGCCTTGGCGGAGTCCAACCCTCACCGGGAACGAGTCCGACTTACTGCCGGATATGCGGACCAAACTCTGACTCCGGTCGTACAGGGACCGAACAGCCCATATCAGGGGGTTCGGTACCCCTTACTCCCGAAGCACTCTCCACAGGACTCCCCGAGGGACACGGTCGAACGCCTTCTCCAAGTCCACAAAACACATGTAGACTGGCTGGGCGAACTCCCATGCACCCTCGAGGACCCTGCCGAGGGTGTAGAGCTGGTCCACTGTTCCACGGCCAGGACGAAAACCACACTGCTCCTCCTGAATCTGAGATTCGACTTCCCGACGGACCGTCCTCTCCAGCACCCCTGTATAGACCTTACCAGGGAGGCTGAGCAGTGTGATCCCCCTGTAGTTGGAACACACCCTCCGGTCCCCCTTCTTAAAAAGGGGGACCACCACCCCAGTCTGCCAATCCAGAGGCACTGTCCCCGATGTCCACGCGATGTTGCAGAGGCGTGTCAACCAGGACAGCCCCACAACATCCAGAGCCTTTAGGAACTCCGGGCGAATCTCATCCACCCCCGGGGCCCTGCCACCGAGGAGCTTTTTAACTACCTCGGTTACCTCAAACCCAGAGATAGGAGAGCCCGCCTCAGAGAACCCACACTCTGCTTCCCCATGGGAAGGCGTGTCGGTGGAATTGAGGAGGTCTTCGAAGTATTCTCCCCACCGACTCACAACGTCCCGAGTCGAGGTCAGCAGCGCCCCATCCCCACTATACACAGTGTTGGTGGTGCACTGCTTTCCTCTCCTGAGACGTCGGATGGTGGACCAGAATTTCCTCGAAGCCGTCCGGAAGTCTTTCTCCATGGCCTCACCGAACTCCTCCCATGCCCGGGTTTTTGCTTCAGCGACCACCAGAGCTGCATTCCGCTTGGCCAGCCGGTAGCCATCAGCTGCCTCAGGAGTCCCACAGGCCAAAAAGGCCCGATAGGACTCCTTCTTCAGCTTGATGGCATCCCTCACCGTTGGTGTCCACCAACGGGTTCGGGGATTGCCGCCACGACAGGCACCGACCACAGCTCCGGTCGGCCGCCTCAGCAATGGAGGCGCGGAACATGGTCCACTCGGACTCTATGTCCCCCGCCTCCCCCGGAACATGAGCAAAGTTCTGTCGGAGGTGGGAGTTGTAACTCCTTCTGACAGGGGATTCTGCCAGACGTTCCCAGCAGAGCCTCACAATACGTTTGGGCCTGCCACGTCGGACCGGCATCTTCCCCCACCATCGGAGCCAACTCACCACCAGGTGGTGATCAGTTGACAGCTCCGCCTCTCTCTTCACCCGAGTGTCCAAGACATGCGGCCGCAAGTCCGATGACACGACCACAAAGTCGATCATCGAACTGCGACCTAGGGTGTTGCCAGCAGGAGCGCTCTCCAGCACCCCCTCCAAGGACTCCAAAAAGGGTGGGTACTCTGAACTGCTGTTTGGTGCATAGGCACAAACAACAGTCAGGACCCGTGCCCCCACCCGAAGGCGGAGGGAGGCTACTCTCTCGTCCACCGGGTGAACCCCAATGTACAGGCGCCGAGCCGGGGGGCAATAAGTATACCCACACCTGCTCGGCGCCTCTCACCATGGGCAACTCCAGAGTGGAAGAGAGTCCAACCCCTCTTGAGAGGACTGGTACCAGAGCCCAAGGTGTGTGTGGAGGCGAGTCCGACTATATTGAGTCGGAACTTCTCGACCTCAGACACCAGCTCGGGCACCTTCCCTGCCAGAGAGGTGACATTCCACGTCCCTAGAGCCAGCTTCTGTAGCCGGGGATCGGATCGCCAAGGTCCCCGCCTTTGGCCACCGCCCAGCTCACACTGCACCCGACCCCTATGGCCCCTCCCACAGGTAGTGAGCCCATGGGAAGGGGCACCCACGTTACCTTTTCGGGCTGTGCCCGGCCAGGCCCCATGGGTGCAGGCCCGTCCACCAGGCGCTCGCCTTCGAGCCCCACCACAAGGCCTGGCTACAGTGGGGGGCCCCGGTGGCCCACGTCCGGGCAAGGGAAAACGAAGTCCATTGTCTTACTTTCCGCAATGAATGACAAAAAAACTATAACTAATAACGACTTCAAGATTTTTTTTTTTAGATGTTCCCTTAAGACCCGAAATATCTCAATCGAGACCTCAACAGTCGATGACTTTACTGCTCCCTTTTTATGTTTTTTTTTAACATGTCGATCAGCCATAGAATTTGAAAAATGTAATTATTTTTGACAAAGTAACAAAGAGAAATTACAGGTTTTTTCAACTTCTAAGAGTGAAAGGAAATTGTCGACAGTAAGATAAAAAAAAACAAAAAAAACCTAAAAATCTACTTGAGTACAATGTCCAGTAATCCCCACTCCACCTCTGGGGTTAGGTTCCAGGCCTCTCGTGTGGCTCTGGCTCAGTAGGTAGATTGGGTTGCCCAGTGACTGAAGGGTTGCTGGTTCAAATACTGTCTCCCACTGCATGTCAAAGTGTCCTTGGGCAAGACTGAACCTGAATTTGTTCCCAGTGGGCCTGGCGGTGCCTTGCATGGCAGCAGCCACCCATTGGTGAATGAATGTGTGTGTGATTGGGTGAATGTGAGGCTTTCGGCACTGTGGTAGTGTAGAAAAAGTGCAGTCCATTTCCCATTTCGTGATAAATGAGATTCTGCAATTTTGAAAAACCCTATTTAAATACACAATAGGCATGTTTTTATGGCATTTAGGGCAATTAAAACTTTTTACGGTCTTTGAACACATTTAAAACTATACAAACCCATTTAAACACAATATATTGCAAGAGAGTAAGAGTAACAGATACAAATATTATCCAAACAGTAAAACAATTAGAGCAACAACTGCAATAACACTTATAAAAAAAGTCCGCAAGTGAACTGCGATATAGCGGGGGGTTACTGTACTTGGTTACTTCCACCATTGCAATCACATTTTCAGACTGAAGACTGATTTCACTTGGCATGAACAAATGTTTACTCAACCAGCCTACAAGACACAAAAGTTCTCCTTCTCCTCTTTTGGTCCACAAAGTTCCTCCTCGTAGTCTGCTGTCCTTCTTGCACACTTTTTCATACGACGATCACAACATTTATGATGTGTTATGTATTATTATATGTTAATAATAACACAATAAATTATATGTTAGATGCTGGAATGGAAAGACCTGACCATGTTGACAGTGTTGCGTGAGTTAGCGTAACACAAATGTTTAAGGTGAACGTAACAAATACTGTTCTGAATTGGGTTTAATAGCACATGCAAAACTGTGAACAAGCTAACCAGGAGTTGAACCTAGAGTTTTCTGATCTGTAGTCAGACACGTTATCCATTGCGCCACTAGCCCACGATGGTTTTGGGCCCGCTGAAAGCCCTTGTGGATTATTTTCACTGTCCCACGCAAAGCAAACAGCAGCACTAAAGAAAGTTATTTCTGGGATTCGTTCCTGCCATGACCCAGATTTGAACCGGGGTTGGTGCGGCCATGGTGAATTGACGCGCTCGACACTCGGTGAATGCAGTACAAGGGACTCCTCGTTAGTATCGAGGGTATGCACAGATGTCACATTCCAACTGGAACGCACGACCTCATTGAGGTGCCACTCGGACTGAGTGGCAAAAGATGCTTGTGTTCAACACGTTCTTTCGTAGTTGCTGAGGAAATTGAAAAATTTGACCCATCACTTCTCAATTTAAGTTTCAAAAGGTCAGTAAATACCAAGAAGAAAGTAAGTTCGCATACTGTTCTATGATGCACCAGAGAGAAGAGAGTACTTTTCATTAAATTATGTTATTTGTGTGTCTCATTGCTGAAATGCAAAACAAACATTTCTGCTAAGAATGCTGCACAGTCGAAAAGTAAATCTGAAAATTATCAAAGTATATTAAACTTAATGAGTAATCGCAGAGCTTTCTGTTGCTAATTAACCGATATGGGATGATGGTGAACTCTGATCTTGATGCGCCTGTTATTCGTTTTTATATCAACATCAGAATTTCTTTTCTTGAAATATGTTTCATCCTGAAGAGTTCATCTACCAGGTTTCAACTTTTAAATAAAGTATTCAGTGAATTATACATAAAAGAATAACATGCTTAACCCAGGAATGAAAGAAGTGTATAAATGAAGTATGCAGTGCTGTACATTAAGGACTATAACGCTGAAACTGGAAATGGAAGCAATTTTATTTTGAAATGATTCTCCTTCGTTCCGGGCCTGACGGTGGAGGTTGAGGTCTGCAAGATGGTAGCTGGTAATCGTTACTTTGTTTCTTTTGTCCTTGTCTCTGTTTTTTGTTTTAGGATTTTCAGGTGACTGATTACGCCAGGAGTCACTGATGGTGTAGTGGTACACTCGCCTGACTTTGGTGCAGGCAGCGTGGGTTCAGTTCCCACTCAGTGACGGTGTGATTGTGAGTGTGAATGGTTGTCTGTGTCTATATGTGCCCTGCGACTGACTGGCGACCAGTTCAGGGTTTAGTCCGCCTTTCGCCCGAAGTCAGCTGGGATAGGCTCCAGCGTCCCGTGACCCAAACCAGGATAAGCGGTGTTGAAAATGGATGGATGGATGATTACGCCATGATTTACGGTCCAAAACGTCAAATGCAGTTTTTTTCGGGTTACATGAAAATTGCCGGCTGGCAGCCTCCCTCCTGGGCCGGTCGGGACAGCATGACACAGCAGTTTCCATAGTGTTGTGGTTATCATGTTTGCCTCACATGTGAAAGGTCCCTGGTTTGAAACCGGGTGGAAACAATACTTTGTATTTTTTCATCTGCCATGATTAACTATGGGGAGAGATTTGTCTAAAAATTATTTCCACAAATATATTCATGATTTACACAGGTTTTTCAAAAACCACAAATATATCTACAATTTACACGTTTTTCTAATATTTTTTTTATGTTGTGGGTGCCTTTATCATGATATGTGAGGATGATGAATATTTACATATCATTTGTAAATATTCAATTCTGCTTGTGAATTGTTGAAGGTGCGCTTGTTGATCAGTGGGCACACGCGTTTATTTTTTTTATTTAGGGTCTCTCCTCTTTGTCTCATTTGCATGTTTAGGTTGCTGTATATTTTAACCAATGTGCCTTTTTATTTTGTAGTGTGTGTGACCTTTGGTATTGTTAGTGACCCCCCTTTTCCTCACTCTCTCACTCTGTAAACTTCCCTGAATGAATCTGTGAAAGTGGGGATTCTCTGGTTTGAGCTGTCAGCCTTGTCAAAACAGGCATTGTAAATAATTGGCAATAACAATTACGTTTTACTTTTCAAATAAACAGCTTGAAGCAAGCACGCTTTACATCTTATTTGGGAAACTATGTGAGCGAAAGTGTGTTTTAAGTTAAGATAAGTTTAAATGTGCTTAAAGCATGTGAGAGGTGAAAACATTTTTTTTTTATTATATGGTCTGTCGATATCGCTGATTTTCACCAATTTGGTCGGTCTGGAAAGTATGAGAGTGAGTGTTGCTCTCATTCACACACTGAATCCGAGAAACAACAAGTGTCCATCAGGGTGCTGAACCCGTCTGAAGCTAAATGTGGACGTGAGCGACATCCTGACCTCGATGATGATGCAGCTGAACAAAGGCGATCTAAAGATGAGATCCACGTCTGCTTCACCTTCACGCTAATTGACACGCACATGCTGCCCGCTTGATTGCATTTGTGTGATACAAAGGAAATACGGTGGATGATGATGATGGACTGGCATAACGAGTGGACTCGACTGACTCACTTCCGTTGATGGCGGCATCCAAGATGTCCACCATGTTGACGTGGACGTGCCTTTGACCTTGTCCTGTAATGCCGAGTGGTTCCAACAGGTAGTGCAGTAGGTACAGTGATACATTGATTTGACTTTGGCTGGTCTGTTTTTACTCTGCTACTGTTCTGAACCCTTCTTCAACCATGAGTGGGCCAAAGAAAGGAAAAGTCGACTGAGTGCCGTGTGTTTAATAAAGAATGGACTACTAAATAGTTTTTCACTGAAGTCCAGTCAAAGGCTGTATGTCTAATTTGACAAGAAAGCATTGCGGTTTTAGAGGAATATAACATCAGCCATCACTTTTCTACCAAGCATGCTGATTATGCTAACAGCCAATCAACGCAGGAACTGATGGCTACGGCTCAGCATTTAAAATCAAGCTTGCAGGCTCAGCAAAACAACTTTATCTGACAAACTGCCATCCAAGATTCAGTCACACAAGACCAGTGAAACAGCGCCACGGGGTCTGCAGATGGAACTGATTGATCTCCAATCTGATACTGTCTTAAAAGAGAAGTTGAAAGATGAGTTTTATGGTTCATGAAGCGCAAACAAATTTCCAAAAATCTAGAAGATGGCACAGAGGATGCTGGTGGTTTTTGGCTCTACATATGTGTGTGAACAGACTTTTAGTGTGATGAACATCAATAAAACATCTTACAGATCCCAGCTGAGTGATGAACACCTCAGATGCGTTCTGAGAATTGCCACAACAAAACAAACAGCAGACTTTGATGCACTGGCAAAAAGAAAGGTGATCAACAAAACAACACTGTTCCAATTAAAAGTAAATCTAAGTATTACCACGACAATGCCTTTTTTTGTTGTTAATTTTTTATATGTAAGCATTTGGTCCTGTCTTGGCCCGCCTGTCAAATTTTAAAAGTCAATGTGGCCCCTGAGTCAAAACGTTTGCCCATCCCTGATGTAGAGGATCATGGCGCTTCCTTTCTGAAAAAATAAAAACTAATAATAATAATAATAATAATGTTGTTTAATAATTAATAATAAATCATATAAAATTATATATATAATATATATACATGTATCTAATATAATATTATATATATATTATTTGCTTAATTTTCTGGTTCAAGCGCAATTGTAGGTTTATGAAATTAACCAAAATCACATTGCGAAATCTGTAGCGACACTTCAAATTGACCATACAAATGTCCCTTTAAAGTTCACAACAATATCAAAATTCAATTCAAAGACAATCAGAATTACAAAGCAATCATAGAACAATGCTTTCAAATGCATAATTTTTTGACAAAAAAAATCCACAAGCAAGCACGTCCATTTCTTGCTTTACGTTAGAGCATTTTGTTTTTGGAGGGTTTCCAATGGATTCAAGACATTTCCATTATTTTTAATGGGGGAAATGGATTCGATATACAGGCAAGTTCAGTCACCGTCACTGTTTAAATGAATGTATTTTAATAAGGATTACAAATACACTTTATAGTTCACCACCAAAAGTCTTATTTCAATCAATCATTCACTTATTTGATATTGACATCACTAAAACATTGGACAAAATGTATGCATTGCTTTAAGGAAGTATGGGTCCTCATGGTCCATATTTCACAAACAATTTCATTTTAGCGGCACGGTGGCCGACTGGTTAGTGCGAACCTAGTGAGGAGAAGCAGCTCGGAAAATGGATGGATGGATGGATTTCTGTACATTTGCATTCAAATTGTCAAAATGAAAGCATTTAAAACCATGTCAGGAGTGGGATTTGAACCCACACCTCCATTTGGAGACCAGAAACCTCATTCAGAAGGTGCTGAACCTTGAGTCTGGCAACTTAGACCACTCGGCCATCCTGACATGTTGAAACCTGGCAAGTTTTGCAAAAATTATAAATATATGCCATCTTCAAATTCCGTGAAAGTTTCAAATCTTTATTGTCTAACTGTCTCATTGTCAATGAAATTAGTGACAAAAAAATGTTGGGACACCAGCCATTTTGTGTCGAAAGAATACAGTACTGTAAAAAAAGTGCGTCTGCTTGTGATCCTCCACAGGGGTCTCCATCACCTTCTGTTGTCATGTGTTGACTTTAGCTGCTTGGAGGCTCCGCCCCTCTGCTCTCCTCACTTTGGCCTTCATTTTTCGTCTTCAAAGGGACACCAGTCGATAGAAACTTGGTGATGTCCTCGTCTACTTCATGTTTGCTATGGGGGTCTTCCACATCCTCTTTTTTAATGGGAGTGGGCTCCAATTTCTCTTCCTCTTTGACCACTTCATCCTCCACTTTCTTTAATGTGAGGGGGCTCTGGCTCCTGCCGCTCAGTACGAAGATCTTCATTGATGTCTGCAAGACACAAAAAGAAAATCTTGTAAATCAGGTAAATCTGTTCTCATGTTGTGTATTCTAGTTTATATTTATATTTAAGGTTCATATGAAAGACAGATGAGTTTGATATATTGGGAAAAAAACTGGGCAGGTCGACAAAAACAATAAAATTAGGCTTTACACGATCAGGATTGTTGGGGCCGATCACCAAGTTTAAAAAAAAAGATAACCAATCACCGATCTGATCACAAGATGGAGCAATGTGTCTATTTATATGACTTGTATATACTTGTGTCCTCTATACTGTATCCATTCATACATCCATCCATCCATTTTCTGTACAGCTTATCCTCACAAGGGTTGCAGGCGTGCCGGAGCCATCCCAGCTCAAATTATTCTCTTGTATTTTCGACAAAAGTTAAAACACCAATGAACTCTAGGGGGCATTCAAGGATTGGCCACTGACATAAGTTTAGGTCAAATGAACATTACAGGACATAAATAATGGGTGCTAACTTACTGTAATTAAATTACTTTATTGCAATTAAATTACTTTCATAAATACTGTTAATGACATGCTTACTCTAACTTTCTCACTGTCCCGGCTATATGGAAGGGTTTGTCCAGAGTTTGAGTCTGTTTGACTACGCCCCCCACCCTCCCCACGCTGCATTGCTTGAACACGGCATGCTCCTCGTGTACATTCTTCAGGTGCTCAATCAAATTTGTGTTGAAGCATTTAAATGACGTTCCCCACGACGTATTTCAGTTGTGCACAGATTGCAAATAACTTACTTGTGGTTTGTCTGAGACACCGCAAAATAGTCCCACACCGACGACGTGTTTTTTCACCGACAAGTTTGAAAAAACTTTATTTGCCGTCAGATAATTACAGTACTGCGCAACAAGACACGTGACAAGGCTAAAAATAAACTAGCTTTTGGATCATTCCCATACTGGGAATTGAACCGAGCCGTCCAGGGTGAAACCAGAATCCTGACCGCTAGACCATATGGGACACGATGATATTTCTTCAACTTTTTTTTTTAAATTCTGGACTGTAAATTTTAGTCCATAAAAGAATTCCGGTTACATTCCAACAACAGGAATAGGAGACCAGTGAAAACCAGTAATCCTGACTGCCAGATCATATGGGCTATGTTTGGTGTACCGACCACTTATTCTTTCCGATTGTATCATTTTTTCCAAGCGCAAAATATCGGAAATTTTCTCCATGAAAATCTAAGCCCAAATGGAGGAATTCAGGAAATGTTCCCATACTGGGTGTCAAACCCAGGTCACCTGGGTGAAAACCAGGAATCCTGACTGCTTGCCCATATGGGAAACGCCTTTGTTTTTTTTGTTTTTCCAAAATATTGAACGTTTCCCCAAGCTCAATCGGACGTTTTCTGCATGAATGTTAAAGCCAAATTGATGGAATGCAGGGTAAAAAATTGCTCTCATTCTAGGAGTCGGACCTGGTTCCCTGGGTGAAGATCCATGCCATAATATTGGAAGTCAGGTAGTTACTTTTCCAGGTGATAAAGTCAAAATAATAGAGTTCAAAAGAGATTCAAGGAACATTCCCATACTGGGTGTCAAACCCAGGAGACATGGGTGAAAACCACAAATCCTGACTGCTTGCCCATATGGGCGACTCCTTTGTTTTGTTTTGTTTTGTTTTGTTTTTTTCCCAAAATATTGAATGTTTCTCCAAGCGCTTTTTTTTTTTTTTTTTTTGCTGATGAATGTTAAAGCTACATTGGTGGAATGCAGGGTAAAAAATAGCTGGGTTTAATATCCATGCCACACTACCAAAATTAAGGGAATGTTGCCCTACCAAGTGTTAATCAAATGGGAGAGTTCAGGAGAGGTTGAAGGAACATTCCCACATCGGGAGTTGAACGCTGGCCACCTGGGTGAAAACCAGGAATCCTGACCACTAGACCATATGGGACATGTTGGTCTGCTCGTTTTTCGAACCATTTCCCCTAACTGGAATTTTTCGACAAGCCCAAATGGTGGAATTCAGAGAACGTTCCCATACCCAGAGTATTACATTCCCATTTCAGGGTCAGGGCACAGCCGCATGACCATTTTAATAAGGGTGTTATAATTCTCCCTAATCAGTCATGGGAGACCGTGTGTAAAGAAGGTCCAAAATCATGGTTGCACAAAAATGGGCACATACTCAGTGCCTTTGAATTCAAGAAGGACTGGGACCACCACACTGTTCTACAACGTGTCAGGGATGACTTTTGTGGGCAAATTCCAGATGATGTCAGGTAAACACAGACAGAAAGATAGAGAGAGAGAGAGAGAGAGAGAGAGAGAGAGAGAGAGATAGACATAGACAAATTTTCTGATGACATGGGGATACATGAAGAAGGAGTTGATTTCGGAGGACCAAGGAGAGAATTCTTAAAGCTTCTGATGGACAACATTGCCAGGTCACCCATGTTTGAGGGGAAGGAAAACAGAAAGAACTTGGCGCTTTACAGTACAGGTAATGACTGGCTTCATTTAATGTGAAATATTAGATTTGATTGTGATTTGATTGAGTTATTACTGTACAGCTATGCTCTGGCCTCATTGTAGTGAACGTTGATTATATTGTTGAATTACATAAATGTAAATGATTATTTTTATGTGGAATACTGTATGCCCCTACCGACTTCCACATTTGACAGACTGTAGGAACTTTTTTTTTTTTTAACTAAAATTTGTTCCCCTTATGATGATCACAAACGATGGACTTGGTTTTCCCTTGCCTGGACGCAGGTCACCGGGGCCCCCCTCTGGAGCCATGACTGGTGGTGGGGCTCGAAGGCAAGTGCCTGGTGGCCGGGCCTGCACCCTTGGGGCCCGGCCGGGCACAGCCTGAATGGGTAACGTGGGTCCCCCTTCCCATGGGCTCATCACCTGTGGGAGGGGCGATTGGGGTCGGGTGCAGTGTGAGCTGGGCGGTGGCCGAAGGCGGGGGCTTTGGCGATCCGATCCTCTTGGGACGTGGAATGTCACCTCTCTGGCAGGGAAGGAGCCCGAGCTGGTGTGTGAGGTCGAGAAGTTCCGACTCGATATAGTCAGACTCTCCTCCACACACAGTTTGGGCTCTGGTACCAGTCCTCTCGAGAGGGGTTGGACTCTCTTCCACTCTGGAATTGCCCACAGTGAGAGGCGCCGAGCAGGTGTGGGTATACTTATTGCTCCCCGGCTCGGCCCCTGTACGTTGGGGTTCACCCCGGTGGACGAGAGGGTAGCCTCTATCCGCCTTCGGGTGGGGGGACGGGTCCTGACTGTTGTTTGTGCCTATGCACCAAACAGCAGTTCAGAGTACCCACCCTTTTTGGATGAGATTCGCCCGGAGTTCCTAAAGGCTCTGGATGTTGTGGGGCTGTCCTGGTTGACACGCAACATCGCGTGGACATCGGGGACAGTGCCTCTGGATTTGCAGACTGGGGTGGTGGTCCCCTTTTTTAAGAAGGGGGACCGGAGGGTGTGTTCCAACTTCAGAGGGATCACACTCCTCAGCCTCCCTGGTAAGGTCTATTCAGGGGTGCTGGAGAGGAGGGTCCGTCGGGAAGTTTTATCTCAGATTCAGGAGGAGCATTGGGGTTTTCGTCCTGGCTGTGGAACTGTGGAACAGCTCTACACCCTCGGCAGGGTCCTCGAGGGTGCATGGGAGTTCGCCCAACCAGTCTACGTGCTTTGTGGACTTGGAGAAAGTGTTTGACCGTGTCCCTCGGGGAGTCCTGTGGAGGGTGCTTCGGGAGGATGGGATATGGGCTGTTCGGTCCCTGTACGACTGGAGTCAGAGTTTGGTCCGCATATCCGGCAGTACGTCGGACTCGTTCCCGGTGAGGGTTGGACTCCGCCAAGGCTGCCCTTTGTCACCGATTCTGTTCATAACTTTTATGGACAGAATTTCAAGGCGCAGCCGAGGCGTAGAGGGGGTCCGGTTTGGTAGCCTCAGTATTGCATCTCTGCTTTTGGCAGATGTGGTTCTGTTGGCTTCATCAACCCATGACCTCCAACTCTCACTGGAGCAGTTCGCAGCCGAGTGTGAAGCGGCTGGGATGAGAATCAGCACCTCCAAATCTGAGACCGTGGTCCTCAGTCGGAAAAGGGTGGCATGCCCTCTCCCGATCGGGGATGAGATCCTGCCAAAAGTGGAGGAGTTCAAGTATCTTGGGGTCTTGTTCACGAGTGAGGGAAGAATGGAACGGGAGATCGACAGGCAGATCAGTGCAGCGTCTGCAGTGATGCAGACTTTGTATCGGTCCGTTGTGGTAAAGAAGGAGCTAAGCCGAAAGGCGACGCTCTCAATTTACCGGTCGATCTATGTTCCTACCCTCACCTATGGTCACGAGCTGTGAGTCGTGACCGAAAGAACAAGATCCCGGATACAAGCGGCCGAAATGAGTTTCCTCCGCAGGGTGTCCGGGCTCTCCCTTAGAGATAGGGTGAGAAGCTCGGTCATCCGGGAGGATCTCAGAGTCGAGCCGCTGCTCCTCCACATCGAGAGGAGCCAGATGAGGTGGCTTGGGCATCTGATTCGGATGCTTCCTGGACGCTTCCCTGGTGAGGTGTTCAGAGCATGTCCCCCCGGGAGGAGACCCCGGGGACAACCCAGGACACGCTGGAGAGACTACGTCCTTCGGCTGGCCTGGGAACGCCTCAGGATCCCCCCGGAAGAGCTGGATGAAGTGGCTGGGGAGAGGGACGTCTGGGCGTCCCTGCTAAAGCTACTGCCCCCCGCGACCCGACCTCAGATAAGCGGTAGAAAATGGATTGATGGATAAAATTTGTTTTGACTGCACGTTGGTCGATTGTTTAGCACATCTCCCTCACAGTTCTGGGGACCAGGGTTAAAATCCCGGCCCCGCCTGTGTGGATTTTGCATGTTCCCCCCGTGCTTGCGTGGCTTTTCTCCGGGCACTCCGGTTTCCTCCCACATTCCAAAAACATGCATGTTCGGTTCACCGAAGACTCTAAATTGCCCGTAGGTGGCAATGATTGTTTTTCTGTGTACTGCGATTGGCTGGTGACTAGTTCAGGGTATACCCCGCCTCCCGCCTGAAGATCGCTGGGATAGTCCAGCACGCCCGCGAACCTAGTGAGGAGAAGCAGTAAAAAGAAAATGGATGAATTTTTCTTCTTTATTCAATGTTAAATATCCTTTTATGCTATCATTGTGCAGCTCTCATAGGGGACTGGTACTACTTTGCTGGTAGAGCCACTGCAGTGAGCTTGGTACATGGCGGTCCACCACCAAGCTTCCTTTCCCCAGTACTATTTAGTCTTTTGGTCAATGGTTCAGCAAATCCAAATGTCGAAGATATAGCTGACACCCAACTCATGGATAAAGTAAAAAAGGTTATTTGGTAGTTGTTACATCTTAAACTGCATTACAATTACTTTAAATTGCAAAGTTCTCTTGTTTTCCAATTTGAAAGGTGAAGCGACCCACCTTTTACTTTTAATGCCACCACTGCTGAATTGACAAGTGTTGATAGCAAAGCGCATTTCCCTTTTTACTTATTGCAACGTTGGGGAACAGTGCGCTGTTAGGAAAGGCTTTTGTGAAACAAGGTTGTTTGGAAGCAGCACCTTTTATTCGTTAAATTCAATGACAGTTTTGCAGTAACATATTAATCCTTAAGGGAATATTTAATTTCTTGTTGAAAATTTGTTCACAGTATTTAAATTTTAAAGGGCAACTTTCAGAGTTTTGAATGTCTTTGCCTTTCTCCCCCTGTCTGGAGAATTTTGGGTTAAAAAATAAAAACTCAAGGCTCCATCACCCAGCCCTGTTGTCAAAATTTTGTAAGACTTGTATGAAGCTGCCATAAGTCACTCTGCTTATCCTTGTGATGCTAGGTATCTGAAAGTACAACGCTTGATGACCTCGAGAAGTCAAAAAAATCCTTTGCTCGAGTAATTGGCCAATGCAGGATGTTTGAGGCCGATGCAGTCGATTAGAGACAAGGCTCTGCTGGTACATGACATTGTCATGTTCCAGGTCATTCACAGGGTTCAAGGCCCATTTCAGAGGTATGCAGGAATAGCTGTTTTCTCTATAGGGTATGCCAGCAGGGTTTAAGACGACTCACAAAATATAATGAAAGTCTATGAAACCAACGGGTGATTTGACTGCACAAGAGTTGTGCTTTGTGCAATTGTTTGCAGATTTTGTGAAGAACTGAAAACTCTTGGGGTTCTAAAGCAAATTCAACAACACCCAGACAGCTTTTGTCCCCTGTTCTGCTTTGTGCCACACCAACTGACTGCTGACCAGATGGATGATCTTTTCAATATTGGTCTCTCCCCAGAAAGGAGCAACAAGAGAGCTGCTGAGGAGATGGTGGTTACTATCTCCAAGATGCAGAAGGTTTGCTTTAGTGGTCAAATACACACATTCATTCCACCCCCCTTATTGTGTGTGTGTGTGTATTTTATTTATTTTTAAGTACTTTAACTGACTGTTTAGTTCTAACAGAAGAAGAGGGGCCATCCAAACTTGAGAAAATCTTCACAACAGGAGCATCTGTGGTACCACCTATTGGCTTTACTCCAACTGTCCAGTTCCTTCATCAAGGAGATGATGACGCTTTTTCTCTGTTCCCTCTTGCCAACGCGTGCATTAATTGCATAAAGTTGCCATTATATGCATCTTACGAACTGTGAAAGGAGTTCGACTTTGCGTTAGGGAACACATATGGGTTTGGCCGAGCATGAACATGTTATTCTCAAATGTGAAAGCACATGGCTAAGAAATCTACAGAAGTAACAAAAATAAGACAATTTTCATTCAGTTGACCTATAATCACAAACTCTTGAGAGGGGAAAAAAACAAAACCCTTGGTCTTCTTTAACAGATGTATCGTCAATGTTCAGTCACTGAATAAAGTTCAGATGTGAACAGAAAATATCTATTCCATGGTTACCATCATTTTCGAGTGGGTTCACTTGTTGAATCAATTTCATTGAAATGTCATCCATGTTTGTATTAATTTCTGGAATCACCACATGATTATTAGTTTGCAGTTCAGGTAATGGGCCTTCTTGATCAACGCCAAAGTAGTTATTAGCATCAAAGACACTGTTAATGGCTGGATGGATTCCTGCATTGTTAATAACACCTGCATGCCACAATTGAAGAGGTGTCTTACCCCCTTGTGTAGAGAGGCCATGATTGTTCCATTGATTGATAAATTCAGTTGTTGCTCTTTCAATTCTTGGCAGATACAAATAGTGCAGGCAAAATAGATGTAGTTCATTCAGCGAATCCAGTACCCCATGCTCCTCCATGAAGTTAAAGAGATTTATAAAGTGTCTGGATACAACTCGATTAAGCTCTGCCCATAGTCTCTCAATCCTTTGGTTGTGCACTGATACACATGTAATAACAATGTTCAAACCTCTTTTCTCTAACATAAAATGGGCAATGTTAATATTTTCCATACCATGATCACATCTGACCCTATCGATCGATCTGTCTATCTATCTGTCTGTCTATCTGTATATCTATCGATCTTAAAATAAATCTCCCACAAGTATGTATGCGAGCATTTGAGATGGAAATGTGCCCTTCGGTCTAAAGCGCAGTGGACGTGTGTTTATTCCTGGACTCAAGGCAGAGTTGCAACACCGCTGCATTACAATCTGAAACGTATACGTTTCGTTACAGGCAGGATGGCCAGATCATCGCGTTTAAGCTCCCCTGCGCCGGTGTACCTAATGATGTGTCCAAAGGGAAAGAAGGAATTTAATTGTCGTCGTGAAACTCGTATCATAGCTATGCACTCCAGTCAGAGTCAAATGTTTCATGACTTTATTAAATATAGGTACCTCTCAATAAATTAGAATATAGTTGAAAAGTTTTTCTTCAGTACTCATAGTGATTAAACGCTGAAGTACTTTTCAGAGGGCAAATTCCAGCCTAATTTCTACATTAAAAATCAGTATTTCTTGAATGAATTCACTATTTCGTTTGATGTTATATTTTAGTTTCTCAATATGGTGAATTTTTTTTATTTGCTATGAGCTGCAATCATCAAAATAATACATATTTTAAATATGAAATACTTCACTCTGAGTGCGTGCTCTATAATTTCACTTTTTGAATTGAACTACCTAATAAAAGATTTACACTATTCACATGTGAGCATGATTGACATGAACTCGTGAATGCCAGTGATGTGTGCGAGAATGTGATTGACATGCTCGCGTGAACGCATTTGAGTAGTGTTGATGAGAGCAAGACGCGTTCGTATGAGAGCATTTGAGTAGTGTAAATGAGAGCATTTGAATAGTGTAAATGAGAGCGTAAATGAGAGCATTTGACTAGTGTAAATGAGAGCATTTGAGTAGTATCAATGAGAGCATTTGAGTAGTGTCAATGAGAGGATTTGAGTTGTGTCAATGAGAGCATTTGAGTCGTACCAATGAGAGCATTTGAGTAGTGTTAATGAGAGCAAGACTTGTGTGTACGAGAGTGTTTGAGTAGTCCTTTGGAGAGCCTTTCAGTAGTTTGTGTGTGTGTGAAAGCTGGTCTGCAGCGGCGCACTCGCCTCGCATGTTGGACAGTGATCTGGAAGGCGCAGCAGAGCCATAAAGGTAGAGATAGTATTTGTTTCCCTGTACCTTTACCCAGAACCCAACGAGGCGAGAAGTAACTTTAACTGTGTTCTTTGTGCTAATTTTGTGGAAACGGCAACTATTGATGCTATTTGTTAGCCTGTCCATGGCGTTTTGCATTGTGTGCTGGCATTAAGCTAGCGTAAACAATTGTTTTAAATACACAAAGTGTAATCCTCTTAGTTTAATGTTTAGTATGACAGTAAACATCAACTGAGAGTGGCATTAATAGCTTGAAGCCTCTTTTTTGGATGACTTGTTTGCTATTTGCCAACCTGCTTCTTATTGTGGAGTGAATTGATTTAAGTTCACCGCCACCATACAGAGCTCATATCTCAAGTCTGCACTTGCAAGTCAAAGCCAAATAATTGGCCTCATGATGACTTGCATCTTGAAAAGCTTTCACACAGAGCACCAACAACTGGAAAAAAAAATCCTCTGTGTGAAATGAGTTAGGGAGGGGTTCTGGGTGCTTTTTTTTTTTTTACTGCAGACTCACCTGTAACCGAAGGCCCTGAGTTGCGGGAAGGTGTTCCTCAGCGAGGCGGCCTGGCGCCACAAGCTTCTGATGTGACCCTGCTCCTGACTCCGGCGGGAAGATGACGTCTGCGAAGGGGTGAGTGTATGTGTGCGTGAAGGGGTGGGAGAGATGTTAGCCAGAGATGGCACCTCTCATGTTGTGATTCCAAACAGACTCTGTCCTGGAAGTGCGCTGGCACACACACAAGTCATTGGATTTCCCTGAGTAAACACACGTCCGACGTTTACGACAACAAAGGGGGCCTCTTTTTCCCGCCCCTCACCACTTGGAATGTTTTCACAGGAAAAAACAACGGGTGAGAAATAAAGCAAGAGTGAATGTTGGCTATGAATGGATTGCTAAGGTTAACGCTTTAGAAATCCTAGGACATGTTGAAGTTTGTCCAATACTAACTTTCAAGTTTAGGCTTTTCACATTTATCTTCCAGATGGGTTACTTGTTTCCAATTCAAAGCGTGTAGCAAAATTAGCTTTTTTTTAATTTTTTTAACTTTATTTTTTTTTACCCCGCTACTGGTCTGTTTTCTTTGAAGTACACACTCTGCCTCGTGCTGTAAACTAATTCAATAATAAATAGTTAAAATTCATCTTGAAATATCCATCCATCCATCCATTTTCTGTGCCGCTTATCCTCACAAGGGTCACGGGAATCTTGAAATGTACATATATTAACTCGATTATTTTTTTTTATTTTTATTTTTTTATTTATCAAAATTGTACAAAATAAGATTATATTGTAAAAAAAGCCAGTAATATATATATTTTATTGTATATCTTTTTATCTCAAACGATTAAAATTCCTAAAATGCAATTGATCTTCTTTTTGAAAAATGTATATGAAATATGTATTACCATTTATTAAATTTTAATTCTTTTTTGTTTTTGAAATATATTTATATGTAATATAATATATGTATTGAAAACTAATTACATAATTTATTATATTTTTATTTTTCAATTTTTAAATCCTCCAAATGTAATCAGTTTAAAAATTTAAATATTACTCATATTTAACTACGTCTATTTCTTAATTTGTATTAGTATATTTTGAGTATTTTTCGAAGATAAAAAGTATGTAAACATATTGGCCTTTAAAGAGTTAAAATTCATCAAATACAATAAAACTTAAGCTTGAAAGATTTTATATTTTTATATTTTAGTTATTGATATATATATATATATATATATATATATATATATAATTTATGAAATCTCTATTATTAATAAATATTAATTTTAATTTTTTTTATAAAAAGAGATTAGTGGTTTTCACTGGTCTCCTACTCGTGGTATGGGAATGTAACCTGAATTATTTTGTTTTGGCCTCATGGTCTTACGAAAAATTGGGCTTGAAAGAAAGTGAAGAATTTTTTTAATAAAAAGTTGAAGTCACACCACTATATGGTCTGTGGTCAGGATTCCTGGTTTTCACCCTGGCAGCCCGGGTTTGACGACCATTTTGGGAATGTTCCTTGAATCGCTTCGGCTCTCTACCATTTAGACTTTGTCACCTCGTATGGTAACTACCTCAGTTCCAGTATTATGGCATGGATCACCCAGAGAACCAGGTCCGACTCACAGTATGGTCGAGTGGTACGCTCGCCTGACTTTGGTGTGGGCAGCGTGGGTTCAGCTCACACTGTGATGGTGTGAAAGTGCGTGCGAATGGTTGTCCGTCTCTATATGTGCCCTGCGACTGACTGATGACCAGTTCAGGGTGTAGTCCGCCTTTCGCCTGAAGTCAGCAGGGATAAGCTCCAGCACCCTGCGACCCTAACCAGGATTCCACCAATTTGGCTGTTCATGCAGAAAACTTGCGATTGACCTTGGGGGGAAAAAACACAACAAAGGCATGTCCCAGATGGCCAAGTGGTCAGGATTCCTGGATTTTACCCATGAGACCTGGGTTTGAATCCAGGTATGGGAATGTTCCCTGTATTCCACCATTTGGGCTTTGATCTTAATGCAGAACATTTCCAACATATTGCGCATGGAAAAAAAACTTCGAATCAGCGGTCACCGTGTTTTAATCATTTTTGCTGTATACACTGCGTAATACAATTGCCTACCCAGTACGGCAGCCTTACACATGGCATCTCTACCGGTCGGGTTATTGATGCTTCCTGTTCCATTCTCTTCCTTCTCCCCCAATAAGAGCACCACATATTCCTCCTCCTCCATGTTCTCCAAGACCAGCACCACCTCTTCACTGCCACCATGGGGTCACCCAGTCCCTCAATAACCCCTCTGCTAGTGACCTCAACCCCTGATGCTGCTGCTAGTCATAACAAAACAATAACAACCATAACAAGAGTTATGTTCTTCATACACAAAGGCAATCCATGTGAGAAAATGTCATAAATTACACACACACAGACTTGGAGGGTTTACGCTTTCATTTATCAAAGAAATCCCGCTCATTTGTTCACGTCTAATAATATGTATCCCTGAATTGCTCTCGTGCTATATGTTAGCAGCACCAGCAAACCGCCTCGCTGGCATTGCCGATGCGTTCAGGTGCAGTGACGTGCTCGACAATCAGTGAATATAAGGTAATCGACTCCTTGTTAGTATCGTGGACCGGACAGGGAGTTGAGTTCTTGTGCTCTTTAGCTTTTGGTGGGGCTCATCTTTGCGGGAAAACAATTAAAAGCCCAACACTATGTTTCCAAACAGGGACCTTACGCGTATTTGGCGAACATAACAACCACGACACAACTGAAACTGGTGCTCTCATGCTATCCGTTAGCAGGTCTAGCAAAGCGCCTCGCTAACTGGCATTGCCGATGCGTTCAGTGCATTGACATGTGCTTGACACTATGTGAAGGTTGGGCACAAGACTCCTTGTTAGTGTAGTGGACAGTACCTCTGCCTGTCATGCGGAAGACCGGTGTTCAATTCCCAGACGGGGAGTTGACCTCCTGTACTTTTCAGCTTTTCGTGTGGCTCTTCTTTGTGGGAAAACAAAAAAGCACATCAGCCTCCTTTCCAAAGAGGGATCTTACGCGTTTGGCGAACGAAACAACCACTACACGACTGAAACGGTTGCTTTCGTGCCATGTGTGAGAAGGACCAGCCAACCACCTCGCTTGCTGGCATTGCCGATGCATTCAGTGCATTGACGTGTGCTTGACACTAGGTGAAGGTAGGTGAAAAGACTCCTCGTTAGTATAGTGGACAGTATCTCCACCTGTCACGTAGCAGTCTGGGGTTCATTTCTCTGACGGGGAGTCGAGTTCACATTCTCTTTAGCTTTTGGTGGGACTCTTCTTTGCGGGAAAACAAAAAAGCTAATTAGCCTTGTTTCCAAACAGGGACCAAACACGTGTTTGACAAACATAACAACCACTACATGACTGAAACTGTTGCTTTCATGCTATCCGCGAGCAGAACCAGCAAACGGTCTCGCTGGCTTTGCCGATGCGTTCAGGTGCATTGACGTGAGCTTGACAGAAGGTGAAGATAGGGTAAAAGACTCCTCATTAGTATAGTGGACAGTATCTCCACCTGTCATGCGGAAGACAGGGTTTCGATTCCGTGACGGGGAGTTGAGTTCATGTGGTCTTTAGCTTTTGGTGGGGCTCTTCTTTGCGGGAAAAGAAAAAAGCCCATCATTATGTTTCCAAACAAGGCCCTAACGTGTATTTGGTGAACATAACAACCACTACACGACTGAAACTGGTGCTCTCATACTATCCCTGAGCAGGACGAGCAAACCGCCTCGCTAGCTGGCATTGCCAATGCGTTCAGTGCATTGACGTGTGCTTGACACTCGGTGGAGGTAGGGCAAGAGACTCCTCGTTAGTATTGTGGACAGTATCTCCGCCTGTCACGTGGAAGCCCGGGTTTTGATTCCCCAACTGGGAGTTTAGTTCTTGTGGTCTTTAGCTTTTGGTGGGGCTCTTCTTTGTGGGATTTTGTTTTTTTCAGTAAGAACTGAATTGAGGAAAGGGTCACTACACGTGGGCCTCAGCCAATGAGTTGACAAGTCTGAAATGCACAATATTTCTCACGAAAAGGAAGTCGTTACGATGGTGACGACAACAACAATGCGCCGCGTCAATGTCTTGTTACTGTGTATGCCTGTGCGTGTGAGTGACTGTGGGGGGACAAAATGTGGAAAAACCTGTTCGTCACTGGTGCTCGGGAGAGAACGTTCATTGAAGAATTGCTTGAGGTATGTTCACGTACTTTTCATACAATATGGCTCGCAAGCAGGCAACAAAACGTTATGTACCCTAGCAAGCGCAAGTACATACGGTTGCACGTAAACATGCCGGCTTTCCGTCGAATCATGCCTAAAGCTTCGGTAAACAGTGGTTTGTGCGTGAGAAGAAATGTTAACACCGGTGCGCAAGTATGTTGACAACGCAATCCTACTGTTCTCTGTCAAGTTGCGCTGTCGGAGAGTTGTCGTTTATATGTCACACTACACGGAAGATATCAAAAAAGAACCCAATTTGCCAGACTACATTTTGGCGTCGCAGAGCCAAATTGTTTGCCGTGGCTTATGTCACACGTTTTGTCACCATACTTCGTTCAGTCGGGCTTACATTTATCAAAAAATTCCCCGTATAAAATGGGGTTTGCACGTCGTGTGGCCGAGCGGTCCAAGGCGCTGGATTTAAGCTCCAGTCTTTCAGGAGGCGTGGGTTCAAACCCCACCACTGCCACTTCCTTTTCAATATCGTTAATATCCTACCATTTTGTCATTGGCTCCGACAAGGAGTTTGGGACAATACGTATTTTTGGCCACAAAAAGGTCGAGCTGTTTGCCGTTCTGTTTGGACTGTTTGCTTGTCGCCGTAAAATATTAGCTCCCCTGAAAGTGTTTGCCTTAATGTCATTACCTTTGTCTTTCACGCTGAACTGTCATGCCACCTTTATGGGTACTGATACAGTGATTTTAAATTGACAGAACAATGAATAAAGGACAAAAAAAAATTGTCAGTACAAAGTGAATTGAGGAAAGGGTCACTTCCCGTGGGTCTCAGCCAATGAGTTGACAAGTCTTAATTGCACAATATTTCTCACAAAGAATAAGACGTTAAATGATAGCAGTTCCACAACATCCTATGAGCAGACATAGGATAACAGAGAACGAGCTCCAGATAGCAGAGGATGGTTTCGATCCATCGACCGCTGGATTATGGGACCAGCAAGCTTCCGCTGCACCACTCTGCTCTCTCGTCATTGTAGTTGGTATGTGCAACAGGGCTGTTCGGGTTGTCATGGCTGGATCAGGCTCCAAGACATTTGGTATTCCCCGATGACACTATGTCAGACTACTGCCATCAAACCTTGCCGTTTCTGGGGCAGACAGTGGCAATGCACTTCATATACACACACTGGCAACAGTATTCATTCGTTACATTATATGAAAGCATATTTATCTAACTTAACAATCATGTGACAACTTGTACACAAAAAATAAAAAATAAATCACTGGTTATTTGAACCGGCGACCGATCACAGCAGTGTGCGGATGGCAACGTACAACGGCCACAGCTCGAATAACTAAGTAGTTGGTCCGTGACACTGATGCAAACTCAGTACAGTAGCGGTGCTTGCGACTGTGACTGCCAGGACACAGAACATTTTCTGACAAAAAGTGTGACCAAAAAAGAAATTAAAGGAGTGTGACCTGAGTTGGGTGTGAGTATTTTTAAACAGAAAAGACAAAAGTGTCTTCCTTTTTTACATATTTTGTTATTTAATTTCCAGTATTCGTATCGTATTGTCTTTGACCACCAACGATCGAATCAATTCGATCTCTTACTCTATGTACTGAAGGAACCTGTGTTTAAAATCTCCTATTACTCTCGTGGTTCCCAGCGTGCTCGTTTTCGTGAAAGAACTACGTTCATAACAATGTATTAAAAATCAACCAATTTATTCCTGACAGAGGAGTCGATACATTTTGCAGAGCTCTAGGTTCGTAACTATCCCTATCTTATCCTTAGCAGATAGAGTAGTCGAACAAAACTATCTGTTTCTACCCCAGACTTATACAATGTTTCAAACGTGAAAGTATGGAATCGCTGTCGTCTGATTGGTCCATGGTCTGATCTGACGTCATCGTTGCTCTGCAGAATGATGACCATTTGCCGCTGGCTCCAGATGCCGTCTCCAGACGCCGTCCCACATTCCTGAATTCAATGCCTATAGTGGCTCCCCGCAGTCCTTTTCTTCCTTGACATCTGTTCTTTATTGTCTCCAGATACACCCTGATGGGGGGGGCTTTCCTGCAATAAACTCCTACCCCCTTATCTGATAATATTGCAATACACATCCTTGCTTACCTTCCAAACCAGTTACCATGAAACTCTATATTATATTATCTTACATATAGAATTACATATTAGAATATAAAGTATTCTATATTACCTTCAGTACTAATTCCAAAATAGTCCAATAGTCGAGTCAGCTGAGATACCCGCGACCCTCAAGAAGATAAGTGGGTCAGAAAATGGATGGATGGATATTTATAATCCATCCATCCATCCATTTTCTGAGCCGCTTCTCCTCACTAGGGTCGCGGGCGTGCTGGAGCCTATCCCAGCTGTCATCGGGCAGGAGGCGGGGTACACCCTGAACTGGTTGCCAGCCAATCGCAGGGCACATATAAACAAACAACCATTCGCACTCACAGTCACACCTACGGGCAATTTAGAGTCTCCAATTCATGCATGTTTTTGGGATGTGGGAGGAAACCGGAGTGCCCGGAGAAAACCCACGCAGGCACGGGGAGAACATGCAAACTCCACACAGGCGGGGACGGGGATTGAACCCCGCACCTCAGAACTGTGAGGCTGACGCTTTAACCAGTCGGCCACCGTGCCGCCAATATTTATAATATATATGTATATATTATAACCATTAATCTAAGTGTTCTGAATAAAGAATTTTTTTTAAAAAATTCTCTTATAATCATCCCAAAAATTGTGTATCGAAACCGTCATATGTACCAAATCGTTAACTTGGTGTATGGATACAGACCTAGTGTGTGTGTATATATATATATATATATACATATATATATCCATCCCATCCATCCATCCATCCATTTTCTTCTCCTCACTAGGGCATGCTGGAGCCTATCCCAGCTATTTTCAGGCAGGAGGCGGGGCACACCCTGAACTGGTTGCCAGCCAATTGCAGGGCACATACAACAAACAACCATTTGCACTCACATTCACACCTACGGGCAATTTAGTTGTCAATTAACCTACCATGCATGTTTTTGGGATGTGGGAGGAAACCGGAGTGCCCGGAGAAAACCCACGCAGGCATGGGGAGAACATGCAAACTCCACAAAGGCGGGGCCGGGGATTGAACCCCGGTCCTCAGAACTGTGAGGCTGACACTCTAACCAGTCGTACACCGTGCCGCCTTTGGGGGGGATGAAATGTGGACAAACCTGTTCGTCACTGGTGCTCGGGAGAGAACGTTCATTGAAGGATTGCTTGAGGTCACGTACTTTTCATACGATACGGCAACCAGGCAACAAAATGTCATGTAGCCTAGCAAGCGCAAGCGCATACGGTTCTACGTAAACATGCCAGCGTTCCGTCGACTCATGCCCTAAAGCTTCGGTAAACATTGGTTTGTACGTGAGAAGAATTGTTAACAACTGCGCGCAAGTATGTTGCCAACGGCAAGCACGGGAGGCGATGCGCTGGTCACAATACGCAATCCTACTGGTCTCCATCAAGTTGCGCTGGTGGAGACACTGCACGGAAGATATCCAAAAAAGTCCAATTTGTCAGTTCATTTTGGCGTCGTAGGGCCAAATCGTTGGTTGTGGCTTATGTCACACTACAAGAGGTTTTGTCGTTCCCGACATTATATGTCGGGCCCTATCTGGGAAATCAGCTGCGATAGCTTATCGGGCCAATATCTGGGCTAAAATCCTTTTGTCTGATCTTGGCATGAGAAGATTATTCTCTCATCCAGTGACTTGAAATTGTTGGCCTAAATGATTTCAGAGCTCTACTTTCCACATTTTTCATGTCAAGGTTGGCTCTGATATGGAATGCCGGGGATCCCATGGCACACAATTCCCTACGGTCGGGCTTACATTTGCCAAAATATTCCACTTACAAAGATGGGGTTTTCAGGTAGTGTGGCTGAGTGGTCCAAGGCACTGGATTTAGGCTCCAGTCTCTCAGGAGGTGTGGGTTCAAATCCAACCACTGCCACTTCCTTGTCAATATAGTTAATGTCTTACTATTTTGTCATTGGCTCCGACAAGGCGTTTGTGACAAGAGATATTTTCGGCCACAAGAAAGTCAAGCTCTTTGCCGTTTTGTTTGGACTGTTTAACTTGTCGGTGTAAAATATTAGCTCCCCTGAAAGTATTTGCCTTAATGTCATTACCTTTGTCTTTCAAGCTGAACTGTCGTGCCACCTTTATGGGTACTGACACAGTGACATTATATGTCGGGCCCTATCTGGGAATTCGGCTGCGATAGCTAATTGGGCCAATATCGGGGCCTTTTGTTTGATCTTGGCATAAAAAGATTATTCTCTCATCGAATGAATTGAAGTCGTTGGCTTAAATGATTTCAGAGCTCTCCTTTCCACATTTTTCATGTCAAGGTTGGCAATGATATGGAATACCGGGGATCCCATAACACACCATACTTCCCTTCGGTCGGGCTTACATTTGCCTAAAAATTCCACTTACAAAGATGGTGTTCGCAGGTTGTGTTGCTGAGTGGTCCAAGGTGCTGGATTTAAACTTCAGTCTCTTGGGAAGCGTTGGTTCAAATCCCACCACTGCCACTTCCGTTTCAATATCGTTAATTTCCTACCATTTTGTCAAGGCGTTTGGGACAATACGTATTTTTGTGCCACAAAAAAGTCGAGCTCTTTGCCGTTCTCTTTTGACTGTTTGCTTGTCGCCGTAAAATATGAGCTCCCCTGAAAGTGTTTGCCTTAATGTCATTACTTTTGTATTTCACGGTGTACTGTTGTGCCAACTTTATGGGTACTTACTCAGTGATTTTACATTGACATAACAGTGAATAAAGGATGATTTTATTTTTCAGTAAAAAGTTAATTGAGGAAAGCGTCATTACCCGTGGACCTCAGTCAATGAGTCTTTATTGCAGAATATTTCTCACTAAGAGTAAGACGTTAAATGATAGCAGTTCCACAACGGCAGAGGATGGTTTCCATCCATCGACCTCTGGGTTATGTGCCCAACACGCTTCCGCTGCACCACTTTTCACTCTAGTCATTGTAGTTTGTATGTACTCTTTTACCGTCTGACAAATAGGCAGCCACCAGCAACGGGGCTGTTCCGGTTGTCTCATGGGTGGATCAGGTTACAACACACATTTGGTCTTTCCCGATTCATGATGGCGCCTACCAGTGTGGTCGCCTCGGTTACGCGCTCTCTAGTATTGTTTTTGGTTTTGTGTTTTTCGTTCATTACACGACTCATTTACACAAGGGGAGACTTGCTAACCATCTAGGAGGCGACTCCGGACTTTCTTTTATCAACTTTCGCAAATCCGCTCAATTTTCCCCCCGAGTTACTCACCGGAGCGACGTCCGCGGTCTTCGGCACATGGAGGCGGAGGCGACGCCACAGAGGGAAGCGAGCCGGCATCCAGATGAAACTCCGCATGAGAGGATACAGATTGGCGTTCCCGTCAATCCACCTCGCGAATGTACGCTCCCTACCCAACAAAATGGACGAACTTAATCTCCTGATAAAGACCAGTAAAGACTTCGGACGTTCCACCGCCATGTGCTTTACGGAAACCTGGCTTTGCGACGCTGTACCCGATGGCGCTGTCATGCTTCCCGGCTTCCATATTCACCGAGCAGACCGCAACATGGAATCATCGGGGAAAACAAAAGGCGGCGGGATATGCCTCTATATCAACGAAAAATGGCGTACGGACGTCACGGAGCTCAACACACACTGCAGCCCGCATTTGATTTCGCTGTTTTTGACCTGTAAACCATTCTACTCGCTGCGTGAGTTCGTATCATTCATTCTGGCTGGTGCCTATATTCCGCTTCAAGCTAACACGAACGCCGCACTGCTAACGCTCGCCGAACAAGTCAACGAAATTGAAAAAAAACACCCGGACTCACCCCTCATTATTCTCAGGGACTTTAACAAAGCTAAACTCAACCACGAACTCCCTAAATACAAGCAGCACATCGACTGTCCTCCCAGGGAAAATCACATTTTAGACCACTGCTATACTACGCTAAAAAACGCATACCGTGGTATACCTTGTGCCGCCCTGGGCTCGTCTGATCACTGCTTAATTCACTTAATACCGACAGGCAAGAACTTAAATGCGCGAAGAATGTACCATCAATGTCATTTCGCACTTTCAACAACAACAAGCCGTGGTTCACTGCCAAATTTAAGCAGCTTCGCCAAGCTAAGGAGGACGCATATCAGAGCAGGGACAGGGCCCTTTATAACCGAGCTAGAAACCAGCTGACGAAAGAAATTAACATTGCAAAGAGCAACTATGCAGCAAAGTTGGAAAAACAGTTTTGCGCTAACGACTCTAAATCAGTCTGGCATGTATTCCAATCGCTGACTAATTACAAGCGACGATCCCCCCAAGCTGAGAACAATCGCACACTAGCCAACAACTTGAATACCTTCTACTGCAGATTTGAAAAGGACACTTTCACAACCCACACCCATCCAGCCGCACCACCGACTCCTATCACAACACCGATTTCTGCGTTAACCATCCGCGAACAGGATCTGAGGCGCATCTTCAAACAACAAAAGATTAACAAAGCAGCAGGCACTCAGATCTTCAATAGATCTCTGGAACTGTGCGAAGTACCATCCTGTTTCAAACGCTCCACCATCATCCCAGTCCCCAAGAAACCTGCAATCTCGGGTCTAAATGACGACAGGCCTGTCGCCTTGACATCTGTGGTTATGAAGTCCTTTGAACGTCTCGTGCTGGACCACCTCAAGAGCGTCACACGTCCTCTGCTGGATCCCCTGCAGTTTGCCTACTGAGCGAACAGGTCTGCGGATGATGCAGTCAACATTGGACTGCACTTCATCCTTGAACACCTCGACAGTGCAGGGACCTACGCGAGGATCCTGTTCGTGGACTTCAGCTCAGCGTTCAACACCATCATCCCTGAACTCCTTTCCTCCAAGCTTCTCCAGCTCAGTGTCTCACCTGCCATCTGCCAGTGGATTTACAGCTTTCTGACGGGCAGGACACAGCAGGTGAGGCTGGGGGTTAGATTCCTTGTGTGTTGTTTTGGACATACTTAGCAAATTAAGATCATTCTGATTCTGATTCTGATGGCACTATGTCAGACTACTGCCATCAAATCTTGTCGTTTCTCGGGCAGAGAGTGGCAACACTACTCGACATTTATTCCGATACCACCCTATCCCGTCTTTTACCATCACTGGGCTTTATCTTGTCAAATCAAACACTGGCCGAGAGGTGGAAGCAGAAAACGTGTCACCGGTCAACGCGACGGGACACACTCGTTACGATGGTGACGACAACAACAATGCGCCGCACCAGTGTCTTGTTTCTGTGTGTGCGTGTGCGTGTGATTGACTGTGGATTACAAAGTGAGGAAAAACGTGTTCGTCACTGGTGCTCGGGAGAGAACGTTCATTGAAGGATTGCTTGAAGTATGTTCAACTGCTGAGGCAGTTCTACACAGCGGTCATCGAATCAGTCCTGTGTTCTTCCATCACAGACTGGTTTGGTGCTGCTACAAAAAAGGACAAACTCTTGACTGCAACGGACAATCAAAACTGCTCAAAGGATTGTCGGTAGCCCCCCACCCCCCCTTGAGGACTTGCACGCTGCGAGAACTAAGACAAGATCGTGCAAAATCCTCTCGGACCCTCCACATCCCGGTCACCAGCTCTTCCAGCTCCTTCCCTCAGGGAGGCACCACCGATCAATGCAAACTAGAACTAGCAGACATTCCTACAGCTTCTTCCCTCTTGCAATCAACTTCTTAAACACCTAACCTACAATTCCATTGCAACATGCTGGCAATTTTTTGAATTGAGTTCGTTGTCACATTTCTGTGGGGCCAATTATATATTACTCGTGCACTCACTGTAGTAGTCTCGCCACGCTGCACGATTTGCATATCTGTTGTTGACCAATACTGGCCAATCATGCCCTTCATTGCTCAGTGACTGTTTTTTTAGTCAATGTCTTTATGTCTCAAAAGTGTTCTCTGTCAATTGACTGTCTGTTGTCGTACTAGAGCGGCTCCAACGACCGGAGACAAATTCCTTGTGTGTTTTTTTTGGACATACTTGGCAATAAAGATGATTCTGATTCTGATGGCACTATGTCAGACTACTGCCATCAAATCTTTCTCGGGCAGAGAGTGGCAACACTACTCGACATTTATTCCGTTTACATTTACACCCTATCCCGTCTTTTACCATCACTGGGCTTTTTCTTGTCAAATCAAACCCTGTCCGAGAGGTGGAAGCAGAAAACGTGTCACCGGTCAACGCGGCGGGACACACTCATTACGATGGTGACAACAACAATGCGCCGCACCAGTGTCTTGTTTCTGTGTGTGCGTGTGAGTGACTGTGGGGTTACAAAATGAGGAAAAACGAGTTTGTCACTGGTGCTCGGGAGAGAACGTTCATTGAAGGATTGCTTGAAGTATGTTCACATACATTTCATACGATACGGCTTGCAAGCAGGCAAAAACATTTTATGTACCCCAGCAACCGCAAGCACATACGGTTGTATGTAAACATGCCGGCGTTCCGTCGAATCATGCCCTAAAGCTTCGGTAAGCATTGGTTTGTGCGTGAAAATAAATGTTAACAACGGCGTGCAAGTATGTTGACAACAGCAAGCACGGGAGGCGAAGCGCTGGTCACAATACGCAATCCTGGTCTCCGTCAAGTTGCGCTGCCTGAGAGCTGTCGGTGATATGTCACACGACACGGAAGATATCCCCAAAAAAAATCAAATTTGCCAGACATCATTTTGGCGTCGTAGGGCCAAATCGGGCGTGGATTATGTCACACTCCAAGACGTTTTGTCGTTCCTGACGTGTCGGGACCCGATCTGGAAAATCGGCTGCGATAGCTAATCAGGCCAATATCGGGGCTAAAATCCTTTTGTTTGATCAAGGCATAAGTAGATTATTCTCTCAGCCGATGAATTGCAGTTGTCGGCTTAAATGATTTTCAGAGCTCTGCTTTCCACGTCAAGGTTGCGATGATAGGGGATCCCATTTACTTCCTTGGTCGGGCTTACATTTCCCAATAAAATTCCACTTACAAAAATGGGTTTATCTGGTAGTGTGGCCGAGCGGTCCAAGGCACTGGATTAAGGCTCCTGTCTCTCAGGAGGTGTGGATTCAAAACCCACCAGTTCCTTGTCAATATAGTGAATGTCTTAACTATTTTTTCATTGGCTCCGACAAGGCGTTTGTATTTGCCTTAATGTCATGACCTTTGTCTTTCACGCTGTACTGTCGTGCCACCTTTATGGGTACTTACACAGTGATTTTAAATTGACAGAACAGTGAATAAAATACCTTTTTTTTTCAGGAAGAAGTGAATTGAGGAAAGGGTCAATACCCGTGGGCCTCAGCTAATGAGTTGACAAGTCTGAATTGCAGAATATTTCTCACTAAGAGTAAGACGTTAAATGACAGCAGATCCACAACATCCTATGAGCAGATATACGATAACAGAGAACGAGATTCAGATAGCAGAGGATGGCTTCAATCCATCAACCTCGGGATTATAGGGCAAGCACGCTTCCACTGCGCCACTTTGCTCTCTCGTCATTGTTGTTGGTATGTACTCTTTTACTGTCTGACAAATATCAGGCAGCCACCAGCAACAGGGCTGTTCGGGTTGTCTCATGGCTGGATCAGGCTACAAGACACATTTGGTCTTTCCCGATGACACTATGTCAGACCACTGCCATCAAATCTTGCCGTTTCTCGGACAGACACTACTTGACATTTATCCCGTCTTTTACCATCACTGGGCTTTTTCTTGTCAAATGCGCCGGTCACAATACGCAATCCTGGTCTCCGTCAAGTTGCGCTTCCGGAGAGTTGTCGTTGACATGTCACACTACATGGAAGATATTTAAAAAAAAATCTCATTTGCCAGACATCAATTTGGCGTCATAGGGCCAAATCGTTTGTCGTGAGTTAATGTCAGGTTCAAACAACCTAGAACATTTAATAAACAAGGAAGGAAGACGAAAGATGGTTTATGTACTCGCGAGAACAGTTAGAGTTGTTCGCAGTTACAATCTCCTACCGCTCTGAGCACACTCTGCCGATCCCTCTCTTTTTTTTTTCTCAGGGCGGTTCCTAGTTACACAGACGTTGCTGCTATCTTGAGATAAGGGCACACACAGCAGCAACGTAAAACAATCACATATATGACTCATTGTGCAGATGGAGATGTGTTCTTCATCAACGCTAATTGCTTTAACTTTTGACCTTCGACCGCAAAATGTTCCAGCCGCAATCTTTTGTCTCTTCACAGACAACGTCAACATTTATGATACAATCAACAATATACTGCTAAATGCATGCTTTGAAATAGTTTTAAAGTAAACATGAGATAACTAATGTACATTTATTCTCACATTTCCCTCCTGTTTATCACATCCATCCATCCATTTTCTGAGCCGCTTCTCCTCACTCGGGTCGCGGGCGTGCTGGAGCCTATCCCAGCTGTCATCGGGCAGGAGGCGGGGTACACCCTGAACTGGTTGCCAGCCAATCGCAGGGCACATAGAAACAAACAACCATTCGCACTCACAGTCACACCTACGGGTAATTTTAGTCTCCAATTAATGCATGTTTTTGGGATGTGGGAGGAAACCGGAGTGCCCGGAGAAAACCCACGCAGGCACGGGGAGAACATGCAAACTCCACACAGGCGGGGCCAGGGATTGAACCCGGGTCCTCAGAACTGTGAGGCTGACACTCTAACCAGTCGGCCACCGTGCCGCCTGTTTATCACATATTTGCTCAAATTCTCATTTCACCATACAACAGTAACTTCAGATTTTTGACTGTAAGATCATCTTTATGAAAACACATACATTTACTCTAACATGCAATGTTAATCTTGATTCATAGTCACGTGGATCTAGAAATAAATGCGGCAGGTCATAATGCACGTCATTATCATCATTACTGTCACTACCTTCAGCGTCTAGACCAAGTGAAGGATACATTTGAGCCATTCGGTTCTCCATGGGTGAGATTGTTGTTATCAATCTATTAATGAGAGAACGCAGACAAGGAATACAACATCCACACAAGGTCAAAATTGATGCAAAAACAGCGATCGATACCAAAATTGAGGACACCACGGCTTTGTATTTTCCAAAGGCATTCATCCTGGAGTTCCACATGGAGGTGTCAACACCATTTTACCATTAAGGGTTTGGAGTCCCTCTATGGCCTCGGTGAGACTGCCATCCGTAACTGTGTTGTTGGGAATGAATGTGCAGCATTGTGCTCCTTAACATAGCACATACTCCTCCTCTGAGCCAACAACATGTCAACAGCTATCCTCTTTTGGAATTCCATAAGTGATGTGGCTGATAGCTGTTCATGTACAGCTTCAAACCCACTCTGTGTTTTGCACGTTGTAATGGATGTTGTTGATTATGTCTACGTTTTTGTTGGTTGTACACCACCAACAGATCGAGGACTCAAATCCTGCAGCTATTTGATACTCAAATTTGTACTCACTTAAAACACCATGGGGTACACCAACGGCGTCAATGTATGGTAAGGGTTGAGTGGTTACTTTATGGTCCCTTCGTTTAACCTTGGGTGATTCCCACAAATACCATACTAACAGAAAAATCAAAATAACAGATAGTGTTGACATCCCACACCCAATAGCTGATTTTAAACACTTAGGGGTCATTCTGGTTGAAATATGCCCTCTACTTTAGTTTGGTGTCTTATAAAATCTTCACTGACTTTCGGGTCTTCCCAGATTCTAAACGTCTGAGACCACCCTATTATCAGACTTTTGCTCACCTCCCTTGTCGGAGTTTTCAACCAAAATGACCTTTTTACAATGTGTCAAATGAATCCAAGTTGACCTTTCTGCTATCTTTACAGCTGTGGGGGTTGTCAACAATACTTGGAATGGGCCTTGCCACTTAGCTGTGTACCACTATTCCTCACCACCTTGTTTTTGTGCTTGTTTTTCTAACATTTTCCGCATGTAGTCAGCTAAATTAGCTTCATCATTTGTTTCCCATTGGTTCTTAAATTGAGGTAGTTTATAAGGCCTTCCAAACAATGTTGCATAGGCTGATAGCCCTGAAGTACTTGTTATGTTTATATACAGCTTTACTAATTCTAAACACTGTGTCCACGGCCTTCCTGTTTCTTCAATGCACTTTTTAAGTCTGTTTTTTATTGTTCCATTCATCCTTTCCACTCATCCAGCACTTTGAGGGTGGTAAGCACAATGATTCTTTAGATCAATGTGAAACATTACTCCCATCTTTTTCACAATTTGGTTAACAAAATGGGCACCATTATCACTGTATATTTTTTTCAGGAATACCATATCTTGGAATGATATCCTTACAAAGTGCTTTTGCCACTGTCAATGCATCTGGATGTTTGGTTGGGAAGATTTCTATCCATTTTGAAAAGCCATCTATGATGACCAAACAATATTTTTTTCCCCTTCACTTTGGTTTAATACAATAGTCCATATGGATAATTTGAAACGGATATTGTGGTGTAGGGAAGCGTCCTCTACGTGGTCTCAAATTACCTTGTGGATTGTGCCTTGCACATGTCAAACATGCCCTACAAATTTTTTTTTAATAAGAATCGTAAGATGGCGCCTACCAGTGTGGTCGCCTCGGTAACGCGCTCTCTAGTATTGTCTTTGTTTTTGTGTTTTTTGTGTTTTTCGTCCGTCTTTGGAGACCTTACACGACTCACTTACACAAGGGGAGACCTGCTAACCATCAAGGAGTCTACTCCGGACTTTCTGTCACCAACTTTCGAATATCCGCTCAGTTTTTTCCCCGAGTTACTCACCGGAGCGGCGTCCGCGGTTTTCGGCGCATGGAGACGGAAGCGTCGCCACAGAGGGAAGCGAGCAGGCATTCAGGTGAAACTCCGCAAGAGAGGACACAGATTGGCGTTCCCGTCGATCCACCTCGCGAATGTACCCAACAAAATGGACGAGCTTCATCTTCTGTTAAAGACCAGTAAAGACTTCGGACGTTCCGCGGCCATGTGCTTCACGGAGACCTGGCTTTGCAACGCTGTACCCGATGGCGCTGTTATGCTTCCCGGTTTCCATATTCATCGAGCGGACCGCGACATGGAATCATCGGGGAAAACAAAGGGCGGCGGGATATGCCTCTATATCAACGAAAAATGGTGTACGGACGTCACGGTGCTCAGCACACACTGCAGCCCGCATTTGGAGTCGCTATTCGTAAACTGTAAACCATTCTACTCCCCACGTGAGTTCGCATCATTCATTCTCGCTGGCGTCTATATTCCGCCTCAAGCTAACACGAACGCCGCTTTGCTAACGCTCGCCGATCAAGTCAACGAAATTGAAAAAAAACACCCCGACTCACCCCTCATTATTCTCGGGGACTTTAACAAAGCTAAACTCAACCACGAACTCCCTAAATACAAGCAGCACATCGACTGTCCTACCAGGGAAAATAATACTTTAGACCACTGCTACACCACGGTAAAAAACGCATACCGTGCTATACCTCGTGCAGCCTTGGGTTCGTCTGCTTAATTAATCACTGCTTAATTCACTTAATACCGACGTACAGGCAAGAACTTAAATGTGCGAAGCCTACAGTGAAAACAGTCAAAAAGTGGACAAATGAAGCCAAGATGGAACTTCAAAGCACAGACTGCACAGACTGGAGTGTCTTTGAAAATTCAGCTGGCAGCCTGCATGAATATACGGACACTGTCACATCCTATATCAGTTTCTGTGAAGAGGTCTGTGTTCCAACAAAGTCATTTCGCACATTCAACAACAATAAGCCGTGGTTCACTGCTAAACTTAAGCAGCTTCGCCAAGCTAAGGAGGACGCATATCAGAGCGGGGACAGGGCCCTGTATAATCGAGCTAGAAACCAGCTGACCAAAGAAATTAACATTGCAAAGAGGATCTATACAGCAAAGTTGGAAAAACAGTTTAGCGCAAACGACTCTAAATCAGTCTGGCATGCATTCCAGTCGCTGACTAATTACAAGCGACGATCCCCCCAAGCTGAGAACAATAGCACACTAGCCAACGACTTGAATACCTTCTACTGCAGATTTGAAAAGGACAGTTTCACACCACACACCAACCCGGCCGCACCCGCGACCACAATCACACCTCTGACCTCTGCGTTAACCATCCATGAACAGGATGTGAGACGCATCTTCAAACAACAAAAGATTAACAAAGCGGCAGGCCCGGACCACGTGTCTCCATCCTGCCTCAAAGTCTGCGCGGACCAGCTCGCGCCAGTCTTCACTCAGATCTTCAACAGATCACTGGAAATGTGCGAAGTTCCATCCTGCTTCAAACGCTCCACCATCATCCCAGTCCCCAAGAAACCTGCAATCTCGGGTCTGAATGACTACAGGCCTGTCGCTTTGACATATGTGGTCATGAAGTCCTTTGAACGTCTTGTGCTGGACCACCTCAAGAGTGTCACAGGTCCCCTGCTGGACCCCCTGCAGTTTGCCTACCAAGCGAACAGATCTGCGGATGATGCAGTCAACATGGGACTGCACTTCATCCTAGAACACCTCGACAGTGCAGGGACCTACGCGAGGATCCTGTTCGTGGACTTCAGCTCAGCGTTCAACACCATCATCCACCATCTGAACTCCTTTCATCCAAGCTTCTCCAGCTCAGCGTCTCACCTGCCATCTGCCAGTGGATTTACAGCTTTCTGACGGGCAGGACACAGCAGGTCAGGCTGGGGGAGGCCACCTCATCCACACGCAGCATCAGCACTGGGGTGCCCCAAGGTTGTGTCCTCTCTCCGCTGCTCTTCTCTCTCTACACGAACGACTGCACCTCAGCGAACCCGACTGTCAAACTCCTGAAGTTTGCAGATGACACCACTGTCATCGGCCTCATCAAGGACGGTGACGAGTCTGCATATCGACAGGAAGCGGAGCGGCTGGAGCTGTGGTGCGGCCGACACAACCTGGAGCTGAACACGCTCAAGACTGTAGAGATGATCGTGGACTTCAGGAGGCATCCTTCGCCACAGCTGCCCCTCACGCTGTCCAGCTGCCTTGTGTCAACCGTCGAGACCTTCAAGTTCCTGGGAATTACAATCTCCCAGGACCTGAAGTGGGCGACCAACATCAACTCCGTCCTCAAAAAGGCCCAGCAGAGGATGTACTTCCTGCGGCTTCTGAGAAAGCATGGCCTGCCACCGGAGCTGCTGAGACAGTTCTACACAGCGGTCATCGAATCAGTCCTGTGTTCTTCCATCACAGTCTGGTTTGGTGCTGCTACAAAAAAGGACAAACTCCGACTGCAACGGACAATCAAAACTGCTGAAAGGATTGTCGGTACCCCCCCTACCCACCCTTGAGGACTTGCACGCTGCCAGAACTAAGACAAGGGCGTGCAAAATCCTCTCGGACCCTCCGCACCCCGGTCACCAGCTCTTCCAGCTCCTTCCCTCAGGTAGGCGCTACCGATCAATGCAAACTAGAACTAGTAGACATTCCAACAGCTTCTTCCCTCTTGCAATCAACTTCTTGAACAGCTAACTTACAATTCCATTACAACAAGCTGGCAATTTTTTGACTTGAGTTCGTTGTCACATTTCTGTATTATGTATTACTCGTGCACTCACTGTAGTTGTCTCGCCGTGCTGCACTATTTGCATATAGTGGCCACTCATGCCAGAGTAGCATCTGCTCCATTTGCACACTGATTGAGGAGTATCTGTAACATTTGCACAACCATTGTCCCAGATTATCGCAGTACTCGTCACTTTAAACCGCATACACTCCTTGAAGTCTCAGTGCCCTTTGCACAATGGTCATTGCACCGGACTATTGCGATATTAGCCATTCGAACTGAGGACTCTGCATCTTTTTGCACAATTGTTGTTTGTTGTTGTTTTTTGTCAATGTCTTTATGTCTCCAAAGTGTTCTGTAAATTGACTGTCTGTTGTACTAGAGCGGCTCCAACTACCGGAGACAAATTCCTTGTGTGTTTTGGACATACTTGGCAAATAAAGATGATTCTGATTCTGATTCTGATTCTGATTCTGATTAAAGCCATAAGTTGTATAATGTTGATGTAACTGCCCCACCATCCCTCCTGTTGAGACATGTGTTACACCATGACTCAATATAGCACCCCATTTGTATAGATTTTTTGGTAGGATAGTTTTATTATTTTTTGTCATACATAGATGTCTTTTGTAATGTTGATAAGAGTTCTGCATGTGTAACCAATTTGCCTGTTTATTATATCATTCCTCTATTCTTCCAATAGTGTGCAGAGGTGTGTACTGTGGCAAATGCATATTGACTATCTGTGTAAATAGTAACATCCTTTCCTCTCATTATTTTACACGCTTCTGTTAACGCTGCTAATTCTGCTACCTGAGCTGAGTAATTTGATGGGAACCCCTCAGCTTTTATTACAGTGTCTTTAGTCACTACTGCATAACCTGTTTGTGTTTTCCCTAGTTCATTTTTCTTAGATGAGCATCTACAAATAGGACCTCTCCTTTTTCTAAAGGCTGATCTTTCAGGTCACTTCTGCTTTTGGCTGTTGTTTCTGCTAACTCTTGACAATCATGTTTTATTTCACAAAAAGCTTTTTCTGCTTCATCAATCCACTTTAAGTGTGATCTCATTTTGAGGTCTTCCTCATACATCATTTTACTCAGGTGTGCAATGATTTCCGCATAATTTGGAACCCAGATTCTACAATAATTTGTTATCTTCTACTGCTAATACATGTGTCTGTCCTGCAGCTGCTTCTTTTTATTAAGGCTTGAGTAGGTGGTATCACATTCCATGACCTTTTAAGGATGTGGTCAAAGCCTGGAGGTGTGGGGGCTTTATTGCCTTGTGAAATGTGCATTATAGCACTCCTCGAAGATGCTCTTGCTTCCAATGAACAAGGGTCCTGTCATCTCAATACAGTTACAGCAAAAAATTATTATTATTATTATTTTTTTTTTTACATGTTTCCATGTCTGGTGATGCCAGCAATACAACATCTACATAAAGTAAAATTTGACTGCCTACTGGTAGTTAAAATTTAGCCATACTAGCGCTCATTTCTTGGGAATAAATAGCTGGACTTTCACAGTAGCCTTGTGGCAATCTAGTAAAAGTGTATCTTTAGCCTCCAAATGTAAATGCAAACCAAAACTGACTATCCTTATCTATGGGTATAGAAAATAATGCATTGCTGATATCTACTACAGTAAAGACTGTAGCATCTGGCCTGAGTGTATTCAACAAAGTGTAAGGGTCAGGCACACATGGAGCTCTTTGAATTGACTACATTATTTACCGCTTGTAGTCTTGCACCATGCGGCATCCTACAGATTGTGGCGCTTTCTTTAGTGGGAATATTGGAGTGTTGCATGGCGAGTCATCACATTTTACTATTACTCCAGCAGCAATCAAATCTTCAATTACTGGTTTGATGCCTTCGTATGCATCCTGTTTCAATGGATATTGTCTCACACATGGTCTGTATTCAGTTTTCGGCTTGATTTGTAATGGTAAGGTTCCTTTTATTAACCCAACATCTGGAGGTCCTTTAGACCATAACTTCTCTGACACTTCCTTCAACAAATCTTCCTCATCCTCAGTGAGCATTAAGTCTCATTTTTGCTGAGAATGTAGGTGTATCCCTTCTTGTGCCTGAATGGTCCAAAATAGTGCCTTTCTTTCTAATCCTGTTGAGGCACTTATTTCTGTATTGGTTGAAAAGGTAACCCCATCACTTGCTCTCTCACCTTGTTCAACTATTCTCCCTCAGTCTTTCCATTTTTTATGTCTATTTTTGTACAAAAAGATGTGGAGTGGAGTCCACATTCTAAACAATGCTTCCATCTTTTCATTTAATGTCACTCCTACAACTGCTGTGCTTTCTGTATCAGTGTATAAATCAGTCACAGTGACTCTGGCTGGTGTTATTTTTGGCAATTTTCTCTCATACTCCACATCTGGACCAGGTGTACCTTTGTACCAGAGTGTAATATGCAAATCATTCTCTGACATTTTGTCTTGTAATTTGGGGATCACCTTTGTCCCTTCAGTCATTAATGCTGTTGCTGTTTCTTTTTATCTTTTATTATTTTATTTATTTATTTCAGCATGGAGGGCGTGATTTACATACTCCTCCTAGGTGCCTGTAGGCAGGCCAATGTAATGTTTGTTAAGCCAGCTGCGAATTGCATCTTTTAAACCTGCATGGAGAGCATTCTTCAACTGCTGTTGAAATGGCTCATTTACATCTCCATCCTCCTGCAGGCTGCTGTGAGTCTTGAATACAGTTGTCATTCTTACTCTGTATTCCTCAAAAGGCTCATCATCCTTTTGTTTAACAGTGTAATTTGCTCTCTGTCTGAAACGCTGGGTTGCTCTGTAAATTAATCCTTGCACCCGGTGTCCCAATTTGCGACTATCATGGGCCAAAATCCCATTTGCATCTCTTGGATTCCATGGTCCTCTAATATTATGCCAATCTGGACCCATGGCTGCCATCCACACTTGTTGGATTTCTGCACCATTTAAGTAATATGATCGCCTTAAATTTTCCAGTTCCTCAACAAACTGGTTTATGTCTGCTTTATGTGGTGTCAGTCTTTCTAATCTGGAGACGGTGGTAATTTTGGATAAAAGGGGACAGTTAAACCTCTCCCGTTTTCATTTACTTCAACAACTCTCTCTTCTCCTCGACACTGACCCTGTTTAATCATCCTCCTTTCTATGGAACATTAATTATTTTTCCTTCTCTACACATTCTCTGTCTTTCTTTTCACATTCTTTTTCCTTTCTTATTTTGTCTCCATTCTCTGTCTCCCTCTCAAATTCTCATCCAGTATTCTGTTTCCTCAAAACCATTTTCCTTCATTTTCTTAAGGTTTTTTTTTTTTTTAATGATTGATTCTGGCAGCACGGCGGCCGACTGGTGAGTGCGAATGGTTGTTTGTTTGTATGTGCCGTGCGATTGGCTGGCAAAAAGTTCAGGGTGTACCCTGCCTCCTGCCCGATGACAGCTGGGATATGCTCCAGCACGCCCCCGACCCTCGTGAAGAGAAGCGGCTCAGAAAATGGATGGATGGATGGATGATTGATTCCTGCAACTCGGCTATTTTTTTGTGTATTTAACTAACCATTAAAGCCGTGCTCAGTTATCCATGTGTCTAAATATTAAATTTTACAAGGATCCTGTCTTTTTCTTTTTTTTTAATGAACTTCCAATCTTTACAGTGCAGTGTATCCCTGGGTTTTATTTTACTACTTCCTTTCCCCATTTTAGAGAATTTGGTCCAGTTTGTCAACACCTAGGATGTTCTAAAAACTGGTTTCTTATCAGTAGGACAGCAACTAAAATTTTCTGTTGTGGTAATTCTCACTTCAACCTTTTCAGGTGGAGAATTCTTGCCTTTGCATCCACACCAGTCTGCTGTTTACAATACCACAGTTTTATATGAGATAAATACCTAGTGGTATTTTATCTCCATTCATTCACTTCTCAATCACACAAGCGCTTTATTACTGTGATTTTCACAGAATTTAAGTGTACACAGGACTCCGCCGTCCTTTTTCTACGGAATTTATCTGACTATTTGTCAGATACCTGCCATTTACTAGTATTCACAGGGTTTTCCAACACGCAATGACCTCCAGTCATTAACGCACAATGACATCCAGTCATTCACTTCCACCCTTTAAGGAAGTTTAACTCACCACTGTTGTCTTCCCTCCATCGGAATGCCGTCAACCGTCAGATCCCAGCTGGTGGGTCGAGGTCCAGTCCTGGAAAAGGATCTCTAGGCTCTCTCTAGGGAGCCTGCCGTGGCCACGGTCTTTCTGTAGTCCACCACACCCACTGGAATCCTTAGGTATTTTGGCATCCGGCTCGAAGGACCAGGTTAATCTCAGGTTCAAACAACCTAGAACATTTAATGAACAATAAACAAGGAAGGAAGACAAGAGATGGTTTATATACTCGCGAGGAGAACGATTAGAGTTGTTCGCAGTCACAATCTCCTCCCGCTCTGAGCACACTCTGCCGATCCCACTCTTTTTTTTCCCTAAGGGCGGTTCCTAGTGTTCACTTGTGTTTGAACAGCAACCACAGTCGTAGTCTACCGACAACGCTAAAATTGCCTACCTCATCGGCTGTCAGCGCTCTCGTGGGCCACGGCGGAATGGGAGAAACGGTCAGCCGTCTGTGCGTCATATTCTTCTTTTTCCATGGAGGTGAAGAAGATTTTTGATCACACGGTGCTCGAGAGGGACCGGAACATTTTGGGGCAACATTTTGGCGTACTTTGTGAGTTTTTAGTATGACTTTTTGACTCGAATTTGAGGCATGGTGCCCCAAGTGAACACATTTGAATTGGGGACACCTGGGGACACCCTGGGGAACCCTCATTTTGGGGCACAAGGCACTTAGGGGAACCGCGGCGGGATGGTTCCGTGCAGTACCGGCCGTTGGACACTAGAGACCTCTGCAGACCATCTTTTAACAGCCACCCACTTTTCCGGATACTTTTCCACGCTGCCGGGGGGGCTTTGGAGGGCTTAATCAGGGGCACTCTTATGCGCTTTGGGGAGCCCTCCGTGTACATTTTGGGGGCACTTCCGGGGCTTTAAGGGGCACTTCCGGGGGTTAAACGGGGGCACTTCAAGGGACTTTGGGGTATTTTGGGATCCATTCTGGGGCATTTTGGGATCCATGCTGGGACTTTGCTGGGACATGCTCTGGGTGACCTCCGGAGCTCCGTAAGGGGTACTTTTTCACATTTTGGGATCCATGCTGGGACTTTGCTGGGACTTAGTGCAAGATGCTCTGCGTGACCTCCGGAGCTCCGTAAGGGGTACTTTGGTACATTTTGGGACTTTTGTTACAATTTGTTACAAAAATTGGTACAACTAGGGTGTGTCAAGTGGGCTGCCAAGCCACATGAAGCAAAGGGACAAAAAAGTAGTAATTGGCTTATGTGGCTGGGTTCAATGTGTGTGAGCTCAGCCCCAGCTTCAATTCCTGGTTTAACCACCAGAGGTCGCCAAACCAAATTTCGATCATGATTATGAGTCGCCAGTTCAAGCATAGGTCATCTTAATATCTTTATACTATCTAAATCCAAATCATAATAAACATGCACATACTGGAGTCAACAACGTTTAACCATCTGCTTAATCTTATATCTTTGATGTTCTCTTTGATGTTCTCTTTGATGTTATAACTTTGATGTTATTTTGAGAATCGTTTCGATACGGAGTACATCAAGCCTAGTAAGGCTGTTATACCTTATTCTTACTTTTGTTTTACTATTAGACAATGCTTTGAAACTGCTTTTGTGCAAAAACTGTAACCTGTGAACGATTGTCTCTCTAAGACAAAGCAACACAAGATGTAATACAAGGAAAAGAACCAACCTGTTGAATGCATGAGAGAATTGTATTCACATGAGTATATACACATTTATTTGACACTATTGCATATTGCTTGGAGATTAACATGGTGTAATGAAATGTATCGGTTGAGTTCAAGACATATATAATGTGCTTGTAACTGAATGTATTCACTGAGAACCTATTTGGGTGAGCAAATGAGGGTCAAGTCAGGATAAACCCTGAAGTAAAAGTGAAAGGTACTTTCTGCTCGGGTCAAGTCAGGACACTCTGAAGTGGAGATAAAAGGTACTTTCCACTCAGGTCAAGTCAGGACAGGCCGACAGCGAGGAGCGCATGTTGAGATTTGTTGTAAACAAAGGAATATTCTAGAAGAGGGGAGGTCTGAAACCCACCAAGGTTATAAAAGCCTCACACGCTGATAAACGAGGCTCTCTTATCCTCCAAAGGAGGCTCTTTTCTCTCGCAATGACAGGGACATGCTGACAGGAGGAATTCATCAGGCTACTTGGATAGCTCTTCATTTGGAATATTCCTCTTTAATTGGGTAAGACTAAAAGAATATTATAATAAGGTAACTGAAAGAACCGCCATTGACATTGCGTGAATAGAGGGAAGCGCTAGTCAGCTGTCCAGAGATTCTTATTTTCCAAAATGCCTTATTATTAATTAGGTTTAGGGCTCCGTAGGACTTGATCACTCCTTAAAGCTCACTCAAAAGGGAATACTTGTTTTATGATTTAATACTTTTAACTATTTCAACTTCTTTTCATTTTTGTCATTATTATTATTATTTACTCTATATTATATGGGGGGCACAAGTCAGTGCAAACTGTAGGCCGGTCCCAAGCCCGGATAAATGCAGAGGGTTGCGTCAGGAAGAGCATCCGGCTTAAAACCTTGCGAAACAAATATGAGCATTCATCCAAAGAATTCCATACCGGATCGGTCGTGGCCCGGGTTAACAACGTCTGCCACCGGCGCCGTCAACCTGCAGGGGGCCGTTGGAAATTCAGCTACTGTGGGTCAAAGTCAAAGAAGAAGAAGAAGAGGTGGAAAGCGGGTTCTTCGGCAGAAAGAGAAGAGAAAAACACAGAGCCTAGAACTGAATGTGGAGACTTTGAATGTTGGGACTATGACAGGAAAATCTCGGGAGTTGGTTGACATGATGATTAGGAGAAAGGTTGATATATTGTGTGTCCAGGAGACCAGGTGGAAAGGCAGTAAGGCTAGAAGTTTAGGGGCAGGGTTTAAATTATTTTACCATGGTGTAGATGGGAAGAGAAATGGAGTTGGGGTTATTTTAAAAGAAGAGTTGGCTAAGAATGTCTTGGAGGTGAAAAGAGTATCAGATCGAGTGATGAGGCTGAAATTTGAAATTGAGGGTTATGTGTAATGTGATTAGTGGCTATACCCCACAGGTAGGATGTGACCTAGAGGTGAAAGAGAAATTCTGGAAGGAGCTAGATGATGTAGTTCTGAGCATCCCAGACAGAGAGAGAGTCGTAATTGGTGCAGATTGTAATGGACATGTTGGTGAAGGTAATAGGGGTGATGAAGAAGTGATGGGTAAGTACGGCATCCAGGAAAGGAACTTGGAGGGACAGATGGTGGTAGACTTTGCAACAAGGATGCAAATGGCTGTAGTGAACACTTTTTTCCAGAAGAGGCACGAACATAGGGTGACCTACAAGAGCAGAGGTAGAAGCACACAGGTGGATTACATCTTGTGCAGACGATGTAATCTGAAAGAGGTTACCAACTGTAAGGTAGTGGTAGGGGAGAGTGTGGCTAGACAGCATAGGATGGTGGTGTGTAAGATGACTCTGGTGGTGGGGAGGAAAATTAGGAAGACAAAGGCAGAGAAGAGAACCATGTGGTGGAAGCTGAGACAGGACGAGTGTTGTGCAGCTTTTCGGGAAGAGGTGATACAGGCTCTCGGTGGACGGGAGGAGCTTCCAGAAGACTGGACCACTGCAGCCAAGGTGATCAGAGAAGCAGGCAGGAGAGTACTTGGTGTATCTTCTGGCAGGAAAGGAGAGAAGGATACTTGGTGGTGGAACCTCACAGTACAGGAAATCATACAAGGAAAAAGGTTAGCTAAGAAGAAGTGGGACACTGAGAGGACCGAGGAGAGGCAAAAGGAATACATTGAGATGCGACACAGGGCAAAGGTAGAGGTGGCAAAGGCAAAACAAGAGGCATATGATGACATGTATGGCAGGTTGGACACTAAAGAAGGAGAAAAGGATCTATACAGGCTGGCCAGACAGAGGGATAGAGATGGGAAGGATGTGCAGCAGGTTAGGGTGATTAAGGATAGAGATGGAAATATGTTGACTGGTGCCAGCAGTGTGCTAGGTAGATGGAAAGAATACTTCGAGGAGTTGATGAATGAGGAAAATGATAGAGAAGGGAGAGTAGAAGAGGCAAGTGTGGTGGACCAGGAAGTGGCAATGATTAGTAAGGGGGAAGTTAGAAAGGCATTAAAGAGAATGAAAAATGGAAAGGCAGTTGGTCCTGATGACATTCTTGTGGAGGTATGGAAGCATCTAGGAGAGGTGGCTGTGGAGTTTTTGACCAGCTTGTTCAATAGAATTCTAGTGCGTGAGAAGATGCCTGAGGAATGGAGGAAAAGTGTACTGGTGCCCATTTTTAAGAACAAAGGTGATGTGCAGAGCTGTGGCAACTATAGAGGAATAAAGTTGATGAGCCACACAATGAAGTTATGGGAAAGAGTAGTGGAGGCTAGACTCAGGACAGAAGTGAGTATTTGCGAGCAACAGTATGGTTTCATGCCTAGAAAGAGTACCACAGATGCATTATTTGCCTTGAGGATGTTGATGGAAAAGTACAGAGAAGGTCAGAAGGAGCTACATTGTGTCTTTGTAGATCTAGAGAAAGCCTATGACAGAGTACCCAGAGAGGAACTGTGGTACTGCATGCGGAAGTCTGGAGTGGCAGAGAAGTATGTTAGAATAATACAGGACATGTACGAGGGCAGCAGAACAGCGGTGAGGTGTGCTGTCGGTGTGACAGAAGAATTTAAGGTGGACGTGGGACTGCATCAGGGATCAGCCCTGAGCCCCTTCCTTTTTGCAGTGGTGATGGATAGGCTGACAGATGAGGTTAGACTGGAATCCCCGTGGACCATGATGTTTGCAGATGACATTGTGATCTGCAGTGAAAGCAGGGAGCAGCTGGAGGAACAGTTAGAAAGATGGAGGCATGCACTGGAAAGAAGAGGAATGAAGATTAGCCGAAGTAAAACAGAATATATGTGCATGAATGAGAGGGGTGGTGGGGGAAGAATGAGGCTACAGGGAGAAGAGATGGCAAGGGTAGAGGACTTTAAATACTTGGGGTCAACCGTCCAGAGCAATGGTGAGTGTGGTCAGGAAGTGAAGAAACGGGTCCAAGCAGGTTGGAACGGGTGGAGGAAGGTGTCAGGTGTGTTATGTGACAGAAGAGTCTCTGCTAGGATAAAGGGCAAAGTTTATAAAACAGTGGTGAGGCCAGCCATGATGTATGGATTAGAGACAGTGGCACTGAAGAGAGAACAGGAAGCAGAGCTGGAGGTGGCGGAAATGAAGATGTTGAGGTTCGCTCTCGGAGTGACCAGGTTGGATAAAATTAGAAATGAGCTCATCAGAGGGACAGCCAAGGTTCGATGTTTTGGAGACAAAGTTAGAGAGAGCAGACTTCAATGGTTTGGACACGTCCAGAGGAGAGAGAGTGAGTATATTGGTAGAAGGATGATGAGGATGGAGCTGCCAGGCAAGAGAGCTAGAGGAAGACCAAAGAGAAGGTTGATGGATGTCGTGAGGGAAGACATGATGGCAGTTGGTGTTCGAGAGGAGGATGCAGGAGATAGGCTCTCATGGAAAAGGATGACGCGCTGTGGCGACCCCTAACGGGACAAGCCGAAAGGAAAAGAAGAAGTCATTTCAAATTGCTCTAAATTGCTAGAGGACTCTACATCAGGCGGTACGGTGAGCGACTGGTGAGAGCCTCAGCCTCACAGTTCTGAGGACCCGGGTTCAATCCCCGGTCCCACCTTTGTGGAGTTTGCATGTTCTCCCCGTGCCTGCGTGGGTTTTCTCCGGGCACTCCGGTTCCCTCCCACATCCCAAAAACATGCATTAATTATAGACTCTAAATTGCCCGTAGGTGTGAATGTGAATGGTTGTTTGTTTGTATGTGCCCTGCGATTGGCTGGCAACCAGTTCAGGGTGTACCCCGCCTCCTGCCCGATGACAGCTGGGATAGGCTCCAGCACGCCCGCGACCCGAGTGAGGAAAAAAAAAAAACACAAAATTTGCATCGACATGACCACATTACCGGTAACCTTTCATTGCTCAGTGACTCTCCGTACTTTGGTCTAATGTGATTATGTCTCGAAAGTATTTTCTGTCAAATGGCTGTCCGTTGTCGCACGAGAGGGGCTCCAACTACCGGAGACAAATTCCTTGTGTGTTTCTGACATACTCGCCAAATAAAGAGGATTCTGATTTTGATTCTGCTGATTCTGATTGAATTTACTCTATCTAATCTACTCCTTCTAATACTGCCATTCACTCGACTGTAATGTATTCCTCGGAAGTGGTTCGGGTTCATAAACTGTGGCTTTGAGGTCCACACAATAATGTGCAATAATTACGTATCATTTAAAGATCCATACCTTCGTATCCTTAGTCTCGAGCTAATTAAAAGCACTGATGTGATAAAATCGTGACGTATCACGTGATACTAATATATATATATATAGATATATATAGATATATGTGTGTGTGTGTGTGTGTGTGTGTATATAGATTTTTTACTGTCGGAAAACGAGAAACGGATGTTTAAAAAAGGTACGTGAAGATTCTGTCTCCTAAAGTCATGAGAGAGAATGACTGCATGATAATTTAGGTCAACCACCGACAAGAAAACGATTCCACGAGAATCTAAAATGAAAAATCTTACAGCACCTGGTATTCCCAGGCGGTCTCCAATTCAAGTACTAACCAGGTCCGCCCATGCTTAGCTTCCAAGATCGGGCGTTCCCAGGGTAGTATGGCCGTAAGCCACATGGTTACCTGAAAAAGCAACATTTTATATTGAAAAAATATCATATTTCTCCGCTTAAAAATCTCGAGCGGATCGCGTCATCTTTATTCTCCAGTTGTTGGCTGGTCTATTTTGGATTTTTTTGTGTGGATGATGCAAACTCATTCTCAACACTACAAGCATTAAAGATGCATTATTTGCCTTGAGGATGTTGATGGAAAAGTACAGAGAAGGTCAGAAGGAGCTACATTGTGTCTTTGTAGATCTAGCGAAAGCGTATGACAGAGTACCCAGAGAGGAACTGTGGTACTGTATGCGCAATTCTGGAGTGGAAGAGAAGTACTTTTGAATAATACATGACATGTATGAGGGCAGCAAAACAGTGGTGAGTTGTGCTGTAGGTGTGACAGAAGAGTCTCTGCTCGGATGAAGGGCAAAGTTTATAAGACCGTGGTGAGGCCAGCCATGATGTACATAATAGAGACAGTGACACTGAAGAGACAACAGGAAGCAGATCTGGAGGTGGCGGAAATGAAGATGTTAAGGTTTGCTCTCGAAGTGATCAGGTTGGATGAAATTAGAAATGAGCTCATCAGAGGGACAGCCAAGGTTCGATGTTTTGGAGTCAAAGTTAGAGAGAGCAGACTTCAATGGTTTGGACACGTCCAGAGGAGAAATAGTGAGGATATTGGTAGAAGGATGATAAGGATGGAGCTGCCAGGCAAGCGAGCGAGAGGAAGACCAAAGAGAAGGTTGATGAATGTCGTGAGGGAAGACATGAGGGCATTTGGTGTTCGAGAGGAGGATGCAGGAGATAGGCTTACATGGAAAAGGATGACGCACTGTGGCGACCCCTAACGGGACAAGCCGAAAGGAAAAGAAGAAGAAGAGAGGACATACCTTTGCTCTATCCATTCTTTTTGAAAACTGTTTGATGGTGTCAAGTCCAGCGTATCATGTGATTCACTGCTTTCTTCTTCTTCCATGCTAAAAAGGTTATGGTAACAGGGTTGGGTGCATGTTGTGGGACACACGTTCCATGAATAATAATTATTATTTGAAATATGTTTATTAAAACAAATGTTCCCACAGTTACAAGAAAAAGCAAGGAAACAAATAATGCCCCAAAAATGCAATTTAAATTTCATCCATCCATCCATCCAATCCATTTTCTGAGCCGCTTATCCTCAATAGGGTTGCGGGAGTGCTGGAGCCTGTCCCAGCTGTCAAACGGGCAACTTAGTCTTCAATCAACCTACCAAGCATGTTTTTGGGATGTGGGAGGAAACCGGAGTGCCCGGAGAAAACCCACGCAGGCACGGGGAGAACATGCAAACTCCACACAGGCTGGGCCGGGGATTGAACCCTGGTCCTCAGAACTGTGAGGCAGACGCTCTGTGTACTTTTAAATATCCCTTCTGAGTGAATCTTTTACCACAAACTGAGCAGGAAAAAATTTTCTCACCAGTGTGAATTTTTGTGTGTATTTTTAAGCTTCCCTTCACAAAGAATCTTGGACCACAAACTGAGCAGGAAAAAGGTTTCTCACTAGTGTGGGTTGTCAAGTGTCCCTTCTGAGAGAACCTTTGACCACAATCTGAGCAGGAAAAAGGTTTTTCTCCAGTGTGTGTTCTCACGTGTTGTTTCATAATGCTCTTATTAGCAAATGTTTTCCCACACTGAGAACATTTCCATTGTTTGTTGTCAGTGTGACATGTCATATCACCTTCCGACTGTTCATCATCATCATCTTCATCAGTGTGAGTAGTGTGACATCATGTCGTCACTATCTGATAGTGGCGCTAAGTGGCCACCTGCTTGTGATCCTCCACAGTGGTCTTCATCACCTTCTGTTGTCATGTGTTGAGCTGCTACTTGGAGGCTCTGCCCCTCCGCTCTCCTCACTTTGACCTTCATCTTTCTCTTCAGAGGTACACCAGTCGATGGAAACTTGCTGATATCCTCCTCCTCTTCCTGTCTGATGTGGGGGCGTGGGTCTTCCTCCTCTTTTTTAATCAAAATGGGCTCCACTTCCTCTTTAATGCGAGGGGGCTCTGGCTCCTGCCGCTCTGGACGAAAATGTTCACTGATGTCTGCAAGAAACAAGATGGTTTGGTAAATCTGTTCTCAGGTGACTAATTTTGTGTATTATGGTTTCTATTTATATTTAAGGTGCATATGAAATTCAGACGAGTTTGATATATTGGAAATAAAATTGGCCAGGTCAACAACAACAATAAAAAGTGACAAAATGTAAAATAATAAAGTTCATAAAACACAATTATCAATCAAGGTAATACAGTGGACCCCTGCATACTCCCGGTTTGGCATTTGCAAATGTTTTTTTTTTTTTTTTTTTATGACAGTGGCCTCTTGTAAACATAATTTCGGCAGCCGTGGCCAAGAAGTTAAGCTTGGCAGAGCTTTAGAGGCTGCGGCAACGTAACACCCACCCCTAAGATCCCCCGAACCCACAACTCTGGTGTCCTTGAGCAAGACACCAATACTCCGAACTGCTGAATTGCTTAAGTTGCCCCCTGCTCCGATGTGTGCCACTAACAAGTGTGTGTGTTCGCTGTGTTCACTTCTGTGATAGGTAAATGGAGAGGAACAGTTGTGCATATGTTCACAATGAATAAATATGATTCTGATAATGTTTTTTTTTGGGGGGGGGAGTTTATCCTTGGTCAGTCATGGAGAGACTTGCCTATTCCCATTTTTCTGTAGTGTCTTAAATTGAGACTTGTTCTCCGCTCAACCAAACTTACGCTGAAAATCAGAAGGCTCTTGTGTTCGTGTGTGTGTGCGTGTTTGTGGGTGCAGGGAGGAGGGAAGTAAATAAATATACAGTTAAAATTTTCCAAAGCCTCGCCGCATTCATCCCAACATCGTCGTTTAAAACGTTTGTGACGGAAACTGTACATGATCGCTGCACCTGTTTTTAGCTTTCTATGAACCCTGTATTCAACATGTGCTATTATGGAATGTCAACCATTGTGTAAATATGTAACCATATCACATTGTACAGTTTAATCTGCTTGTATTTGCTTTTATTTTGATTTGGTTTACTCACTTTCAATCAGCCCCTCTGAATAATTTTGAGTGACAAAATATTGCCAACTTGTTCCTTTTTATTTCAGTTTTGATGTTTAATATATTCAATACCATGTCTTGGCGCTATTTCGGAATAGTAATATACAATGATTCAATGACAGTTTTATTTAAAGTATTACACGTTCAAAGAAATATCACATTTAGTAATAGTTTAAGCGAGTTACTCGAATAAATTTCCAATTCAGCGAAAACATGATGGTCCAGTAGAATTATTATGTGATTTCTCACAGATTCAGCCTGGATAATTTTACTTGGAGTGGGTTGCTGCCAGCAGTCTCAACAGCGAAATACATCCATCCATTTTCTCCACCGCAATCCTCAATAGGTTGCGGGCGTGCTGGAGCCTATCCCAGCTATCTTCTGGCAAGAGGCGGGGTAAATCTGGAACTGGTCTCCAGCCAATTGCAGGGCACATTTAAACAACCATTCGCATTCACATTCACAACTACGGGCAACTTTGTCTTCAATTAACCTACTATGCATGTTTTTGGGATGTGGGAGGAAACCGGAGTACCCGGAGAAAACCCACCCAGGCACAGGGAGAACATGCCAACTCCACATAGGCGAGGCCGGGATTTGAACACCGGTCCTCAGAACTGTGAGGCAGATGTGCTGACCAGTCGCTCAACCGTGCTGCCCGAAAAACATTTACATAATAAATCTAGGGGTGTATCCCTATTCTGGCCAATGGAGGATTGTTAAACTGACATGCGCAAAATAATTGTACAGTGCAGAAAAATGATTTAATCGATCTAAGTGGAAAAAAACTCAAAAGATTTGGGGTAAAAAGTAAGATTGTAGGGCTGGGGGATATGTCACTATTTTCTTGATCTGGTAAAAGAGATGAACTAGGTTACTAATGAATGCAACTGAACTACCAAAGTGAAATGACATGCTCTATTTTTTTTATATTGATCAAGGATAAATATTCGTTGTTACTAAAATACTAGCAAAATGACTCAAATGTCCAAAAATAAATTCCAAATAACAAAAAGGTATTTTCTATAATGTGAGACCAAATAATGCAGCTTGACACAGAATGTGTTTGGCCTCCGTATACAAGCATAGTTCCTGTACTACATCCACTGCAGATCTACATTTTTCCAAATTGGTAATTCATTGAAGCCTCAACATCCATCGCTACTTTACCGCACTAAAACATTTATCAAATCTTTGTGTCCGGGTAAACTTGTCTAGATGCATTTTGAATCTTCCCAAGTTAGTTTAGCCTATCTTAGCTTGCTAGCCGCAAACAAAGAGACACATTTGTGAGCAACAGATCGCTAAACAAAGACCCAGTGTGACGATAAAGTGTTGTGATTGTTGTGTGAAATGTGTGCAAGTACAACAGCAAAGTACGTGGCGGTACTTTCTGTACCAAAAGCGAAGAACGAGCGACAACGTCAACCACTGGATGCTGTTTTCAGGCAGCCTCGAGATGGTTCGCTACAGTTGCTAGTTACCTGTTGGATCTATCTTGCCCAACACCTATAAAAAATAGACACAAAGGAATGAAGACGCTTGTTTCTTTTTGCTCATGAGGAGAACATGTGGGAGATTGTTCAATTTCATTCTCCTATCACGCTCTAAACAATCTCCCCCGTTGCTCCTGTATTTATTTGAAATAGGGAGGTATCTAAGTTACAAGACATAACATACTAAGTTACAAGACATAACATACTAAGGGGAGGGTTTCAAAGACATGAGACCAACACCCGGCCACGTGTCCTTGGTCAAGGTGCCCCTCTCTCTGACGATTCCCGCTGAGTCATCTTCCCGAAGGCGAGACATCTTCCTTTCCCCCACGGTCAGCAAGCAACCATCAAAATCGTCCATAATACTAATGCAAGCTAAGCAAATAAATGATAACTTCTACAATTTATTTAACATTACCTGTTAAAATGCAGTCAGTATTGTCATCCAAGAATTTGAGGCACTTAGCCTAGTGTGAAACCAGACAGCGGGGTGGGGGTTTAACTCCGCTCATACGAGAGTGCTTGTCTTTGGCCTCATTGTCACATCCCACAATGGACTGAAAGAATACGTCTACAAGCCCAGGTAGACCTCCTTCTTCCTTATCCACGTCAAGTTTCCACACGCATCACACACCAACAAAAATACTGTAACTTATGACACAGTCGCTTTATTCCCATGAGTGGTAACAAATGCTCATTCATACAAGAGCTGCTATCAGCTACAACTCACATGCTCAGTCACTCCGCACTCAGACTGACTAACTTGAGCCAACGTTCCGGCTGAAATGTACCTTTCCTCTTTCATCTTTGCTGAAATCGCCAATCAACAGGCGCTGCCCTTAACTGCCCAAACTCAAGACTTCAGACATTAGACTATACACACTATATAACATGTTGTAGCGGACATGCCGCGCAAAAGATGCCACCCGGCACCCCAGCCTCGCACTACTGCCGCTAACCGCTGAGGTAGACGTTAACTCCAGAGTCACACGCAGACTCTAAACAGATCAACACAATTAACTATCTTCAACAAGACACAGACATTTGCTTTGTCATGCCGACCCTAAGTGAATCACGGCTGACTGGCCCTTCAAAGCGGAGACCCAAGGATGCCGAGTTCTCCCCCGGACGCTAAATTAATTAACTCCCCTCCAGTCGAAGGATTTCACCATCAAAAGCCTCTGCACCCTGCTGAGTGCTGCTACTTGGGAGTTGGAACAGGCAACAGGGACACCCACGGGTGACGGAACGACACTACAGACACAGGTTCATAAGTCTGTGGCTCGACTGGGAGTTAATATTTTAAGAAGTTGACATGAAGGCCACGAGTGACTGTATTGCTGCAAACTTGAATGTCTAACGTCGAATATGTTGTTAACTGAACCAGAGGAAATGATCCACCCCACAGCACAAATGTCACATGGAAAATAGTACTGTTCTCCCCACCACATAACATTTGAAAGATTCATTACAGGTATGAAAGAGGATGAGTGTGGAACAATGCAGGGTGGGGGAATGGTCTCGTTATCTTAAATCCAATAATTAATATTTTATTCCACTGGGTTTAAACCACAAAATTATCCTAAAATGGAAAATAACGGCAAAAGGCAGTCCAGCCCCTCGGTGTTCGCGAAGGTGGTAGAAAAGGAGGGTTTTTTTTTTTAGTTTCCTGCAACCGCTCGGTGCCACCCTGCTTGGGGGCCGAACTCAGTCTGAGGGAACGGAGGCGGACGCAACGCGCCTGCTCCGAACGTCACCCGAGAGACGTCCTCCCTGAGAACTCGGGCTGCTGCTTTTTCTCCTTTTTTTCTTCCTTCTGTCGAATCCACCTGTTCCCGGTGCGGACCGGACTGGCCGAACACTCGGGAGCCTGACTCACCTGCCTCAAACGTGTTCCAGACACGTAAATCCAACATTGCGGTCTACTAAAAGTGCATATTTGGGTTTATATTAACGAGACCAGGAGTCCTCAGCTTTACGCATTCACGACACGTCACATATCACTTCCTTCGCCAATGTTCGTCTGTACCTTGTCTGTTTTGGGTTTGTCTGTGTTTTATCCTGTTGAAACCCCTCTTTATTATTAAATTTTCTCTAAAATTCACCATTTACATTGATTATGTGTGTGTTTGGGTTCCACCATATATATAAAATATCTTGATTTATAACGCTGTAATTTAAAATTACAATAACCCTGAAGTGACTGAGGTGGATTTTTTCGCCTGTGGTTCCGAGTTGGAGGTCACCCGGGAGACCTGCGGCTTTCCGTCGTGCATGGGATGAATGAAGACTTCGAGACACTTGGCGTTTGGGCTAATTCGATTTATTGAACAAGCCTTAGTGTCATAACAGCTGCTTACATTGCCAGAACAAACGAAAAAGCCCCGGAAAAACCCTGGATCTCAGTTTATCAAGGTTTAATTCTCTGGGCGTGGAATTAGCCCCTCCTTGGGTGCACCAGGCAGATGGCCGTTCCTCATGACCATATTTGGAATCGCACCCGCCTGCTGGTGCCTCACGCTCTTGCTACGCTCACACCTGGTACCCTTATCTTATAAGATGCAAAACAATCCTCTTTGCAGACCAGGGCGCCTGTAGTGAACCCAAGACATGTTACTGTCTGGGCGGAGAATGAAAACCCTAATAAAAATACAAATGGTTGAAGGAAGTCCTTTGATGTAGAACTTCAAAGAAAAGATGGTTGGCTTGAATACAGATTTCCAAACATTTGGCCCTTGCAAAGGAACTCTGATTGTGGTACTATTAAAATATACAACATGACGCAGGCGCCGCTTCCAACTCATCGTTTCCTTCTAAATTAAGCACAATTCTTACAAATCCCATGCTACAATGTAATAAAATGGGAACTACTTACAGGAAAAGCTCGTCTGTCCAGTGAAACTACCTGTACAGTGAAATGCCTTTAGTGGTTGAAAAGGGGTGGCACGGTAGATGACTAGTTAGCACATCTGCCTCACAGTTCTGAGCGGGGTTAAAATCCCAGCCCAGTCTGGGAACAAACAATAGTGGGTACTAACACTTAGTTATTATAAATGGAATATATATACACCGCGCTGCAGTTTTGTATGTGTTATTGGACATAGGAATCTGGCGACCCAATGTCTCTCTTTGTTTGCAGCTAGCAAGCTAAGCTAGGCGAAACTATCTTGGGAAGATTCAAAAGGCATTGAGACAAGTTTACCCGGACACCAAGATTTGATGAATGATGTTTTAGTATGGTAAAGTAGAGATAGATGTACTTTGTCTAGCCTTCAATGCAGCACTAATTTGGAAAGAAGTATATCTGCATTGGGTGGAACAGTGGACGACTGGTTAGCACATCTGTCTCACAGCTCTGAAGATTGGAGTTCAAATCGTTTGTATGGAGTTCGTATGTCCTTCCGTGCCTGTGTGGGTTTTCTCCGCTTACTCCGATTTCCTCCCACATCTGAAAAACATGCATGGTAGCTTGATTGAAGACTCTAAATTGTCCGTAGGTGTGAATGAGAGTGTGAATAGTTGTTTGTTTATATGTGCCCTGCGACTGGGTGGTGACCAGTTCAGGGTGTACTGAACATAAGTGCAAATTAACAGAGGTATGTCTAGAACAAGAACTAATCACTTGATTAGGTGTTGAAAGATGGAACATTGTACAAACGGGGCAAAGCAACATCAGTGAAATGCTGGTGGGATGGTATTGGTGCAACGGGGCTCTACTGTGTTTATCATAAAACGCAAGCCTTCACTTTCCACCGAGCTCAGAGGGTGCACGTCTTAGCGCATATAATAAGTCAACGAGTGTGTTATTTTGGTGGCACGCGTTGAATTTACAGAAAATTTGACCGAGTTAGCTTGTTCAAGGGTTAGTAGGGACGAAGTAGTGGTTTGTTTTCCTTTTACCTGCACTCCATCTGCACACCGTCTTGTAACATGTACATGACTGTTTGTGGTGTTTCCGCAGTATTTGATTTTCGCATTGCATATGGAAAATTGTTTGCATATGGCGTGGCTTTTATAATATTCCAGGCGTCCGTCTTTGGTGTAAAACCCAAAATAAGTCCAGATTTCAGATTTGTAAATGTGTCTCGGAGCATCTCGTAGCTCCTTCTCTGCCGTGTTTAAGTTTTACCATTTGTTTTAAATTCCACGAGACTACAGCGGACTTCAGTGGAAGGAGGGAGAGGGACAAAAAAACGGCCAAGCTAACTCACGCGAGATTGTAATTCTTTTCTGGTGGGCTACTAGCCCACCGGGCTGCTCCCAGGTGGACTCCTGGGCCCGATCCCGCCTTTTAATTGATTGAGTGGGGTCACAGCAATTACAGGACACTTCTGTCAGTCATTGTGCATGGGTAATGATGTCAATTCACTTGCATGTGTCCGCAGGCACACACCCCTGAAACCTTTTCGCTGGTTGTGCGGCCACTCACTTGTTTGCGACAAATAACTCATGAATATGTGAATTGGTCGAGTATCCCCTCACTCACACTCTGGTCCTACAGATGTTTATAATTTACATAGCCACTCCCACCACACTTCAGTTGTACACCCGGGTTCACGACCCTTGTCATGCATGCTTCCCCTCTTGTCCTTATCCTCTCCTTCCCTCACAGGGTGTAATGCTACTGCCCCATACAACACTCATACCAAATGTGTCATTGTTCTCGATATATGGTTTACTTTCCTTATCTTGTTTACAGTTACTGCTTTGTTTTTTCTTGTCTTCTTTTCTCACTGTCCTCGAGAAACCTTGTTCTGTTCGACTGATTGACTAATTCTCAATAAATATCATACATCATAATACTAAGAAACCACAGCGGCAGCTTCAAAACTCCACTGTGACACAGTAGAACTGTTCCGACATACAAGGGATACAAATCCTCCATTCTTCTTGACCTAACAGCCAAACAGGACCAAAAAAGCTTAGTTCCCAGTGATGAGGACTGGCTAAAGGCCTCTTTATACTCCCGCGCTCACGCGGCTGACAACGCCCTCATTGTATCACGTGACCGATGAATTGGCCCGCGCGGCCCCTCTGCGTATCTTGACACGCACACAGAAAAAATTGTTGCTGCGCGTCGAACGCCGCGGAGATCATCTCTCGTGATTGCTCCGTTTTAGTCACATGCTGTGATGAGGTACTCAGCGTGCCCCTCGGTTCGACATACCATCTTCGCTGCCACCTTCTTGATCGATTTTGCAGCATAACTAAACGTATCATCTGGTCATCTAGTCCATTTGTTCGAGCAGACACTGTTCCACGGTCGCCATTGTTGTTGCTTTGTTACCGAAAGGAAAGTAAAAACGGCTCCCGGAAATGGCCCAAAAAATGCAGAGCGACACCCCCGACTTGGAGGTGAACTGCAGAACATTTTCAAAACTGCGCGCGTGGGTTGGGCTCGAGTATAAAGGCAAATTACGCGCGGGACAGCCGTAGTGATGTCAGCGCAGACGCCGTCAGCTAACTACACACCAAGTGTGGCTTGGAGATTTTTATACTGTTAAGCCACATTGGCTAAGAGTTTTTCTGACCCAGTCCCAACCCTAATTACTAATACTAATATCACTACTAAGACGACTACAACTCCCTCTAACACCAGTCCTTCTCAAATAGTTGGGGTCTGACTCTGGGGAACATGCTTTTTTGCATAAAAGGGTAATTGCATTTTTACTACATGTAGAAAATAATGGAGAAGCAGTGATCTTACACTAATATCACAAGTACTACTACCCCTTCTGTCATCACCATCACTACTACTACTTCTATTGCTTCTCTAACAGTGGCGATTCTGCGCTGTCCAGCCACAACGAGGCTTGAAGCCACGCCGCCACCATGTCACCACTTGGAAGTCGAGTGCACTGACCACTGAGCCAAAAGCCCAGTTTGTGAATTCAGCGATTGGGGAGTGAGGTTTCTCACCGTACATTCCCACCACCACCATTAAGACTATTAATACTACTACCACTACTACGACTTCAATTACTAAAACCATGACTACTACTGCTACTATTACCACCACAACCACCACCATTACTACTACCAGCGGTGGACTGGGACAAAAAAAAAAATGTCCCTGGCATTTTTGGCTGAGATCAGCCTCTCATAATTAGAGGAGCACAAGCGACGAGTAATTTATTTAGGTGTTCCCCCGAAGTGATGTATTTTACAATTATTACAAAACAGTGAGGTGTATATATATATATATATATATATATATATATATATATATATATATATATGCACTATCGAGAAATTACAGTTTTTTTTTTTTATTTAAAGAGTGAAAGTAAATTGTTGACAGTAAGATAAAAAAAACAACTTGACAGACACCTAAAACTCTACTTAAGAATGTGCAGTAATCCCCACTGCTGGGGTTAGGTTCCAGACCCTCCCCCCTCTGTCAGGTGGGTGGCTCTAGCTCAGTAGGTAGAGCGGGTCATCCAGTGACTTAAGGGTCACTGGTTTGAATCCCGTCTACGTGTCCTTGGGGAAGACTGAACCCTAAATTGCTCCCAGTGCGCCTGGCAGCGCTTTGCACGGCAACAGCCGCCCATTGGTGAATTAATGTGTGAGTGGGTGAATGAATGTGTGTGAATGGGAGGCTTTGGGAAGCGCTTTGGGGACTGTGATATTGTAGAAAAAGCGCCATATAAGTGCAGTCCATTTATCATTTTGTGATAAGTGAGATTCTGCAATTTCGAAAAACCCTGTTGAAATACACCCTAGGCATGTTTTTATGGCATTTACGGGACTCAAAACTTTTTTAAGGTCTTTAAACACCTTTAAAAGTATACAAACCCTTTTAAACAAAATATATTGCAAGAGCGTAAGAGTAATAGATAAAAATATGATATAAACAGTACAAAAATTAGAGCAATACTGCAATAACACAAATAAAGTCCGCGATAGAGCCAGACCGCGATAAGTGAACTGCGATATAGCGGGGGTTTACTGTATTTGGTTACTTCCCACCATTGCAATCACATTTTCGGACTGAATACTGATTTCAGTTGGCATGAACAAATGTTTACTCAACCAGCCTACAAGACACAAAAATTCTCCTTCTCCTCTTTTGGTTCACAAAGTTCCTCCTCGTACTCTGCTGTCCTTCTTGCACACAATTTCATACGACGATCACAACCTATTATTATGTGTTATGTATTATTATGTTAATTATAACACAACAAATAATATGTAGGATGTTTTTTTTAATTATTAACATGAGGGTTTTCCTTTATGTTGGATGGAAAGACCTGACTGCATTGACAGTGTTGCATGAGTTAGCGTAACGCAGACATTTAAGGTGAACGTAACAAATACAGCGTGAATTGGGTTTAATACCACATGCAAAACTGCACACGAGATAGCCAGGAGCCAATTGCAGTGCTTGCAATACATAAGGACTAAAGTTATGAACAATTTTGTGTACCAAATCATTTGGATAACAAATGCATGGTCTGCTAGGTGTAATATTTTGCCATTTTCCCACTGTGCCCACCTGTAGTCGTGCTGCTGGAAAGTCGTGCTCCACTGAAAAGATCTGTCAATCTTTGCACATTTTGGTTCATGTCCATTGTGGGGGATGGGGGGGGGGGGGGGGGGGGGGGGTGGCGATGACCCTCTTAGGAATTGTCCAGATTAACAATTGTTGACTATACCAGAGGTTCCTGGTGGTCTAGTGGTTAGGATTCAGCACTCTCACTGTTGTGACCTGGGTTCGGTTCCCAGTCAGGGAACGTTAATCCTTAAACCTTTTTTGTCATGTGACCATTGACTGTGATTTGCATTGACCTGGGATTGATCCTCTCACTGCAGCCCGATGGAGGGGCACAAGCCAGAGCAAACTGTAGGCTGGTCCCAAGCCCAGGTAAATGCAGAGGGTTGTATCACAAAGGGTGTCTGTCTTAAAACTTTGCCAAACAAATGTGAGCGTTCAGAGAGGACCAAGGAGAGGCAAAAGGAATACATTGAGATGCGACATAGGGCAAAGGTAGAGGTGGCAAAGGCCAAACAAGAGGCCTATGATGACTTATGCCAGGTTGGAGACAAAAGAAAGGGAAAAGGATCTCTACAGGTTGGCCAGACAGAGGGATAGAGATGGGAAGGATGAGACTTTGTTTGATGCTTCTTTATTTACTTCTCAATGCTTCTTTACAGTCAAGTTCAATCAATCGCTCATTTATTTTATATGGACATCAGTAAATTATTGGAAAACAAGGCATGCATTACTTTGTGTATTTTGGCACCAGTTCTAATTCTTAACATTTGTCCGCAGGAGGCTTTTAGAAAAGACAAAGACGACTTGAAGATAAACATGGTAGGTAAAATACACAAATATAGATTTTTTTGTAAATCTGCATGATAGTCATTACTTTTGATATTAAACTGAAATTTTCAATGAAAGCTTCTTGATCACTGCGATTGTCACCAGCACACGTGTTTATTAGCCCAATACTTAAGAGAATCTTTGACCACAATCTGAACAGGCAAAAGCTTTCTCTCCAGTGTGTCTTCTCATGTGTCGTTTGCTCTTAGAAGCAAAAGTTTTCCCACACTGAGAACATTTCCATCGTTTGTTGTCAGTGTGACATGTCATATCACACTATTATCATCATCTTCATCAGAGTGAGGAGTGTGACGTCGTGTCATCACTATCTGATCGTGGAGCTAAGAGGCCATCTGCTTGTGATCCTCCACAGTGCCCCAGCTTTGCAGTTTTCGCACTTAGGCCTTGTCGCTTGGGCCGCTTGAAGTTGCAAGCATTTTGTTTATAGAGGACTTGCAATGGATTAAAGACATTTCCATTCTTTTTAATGGGGAAAATTGATTAAATGTTTAGGAAAATTGAGTCACCCTCATTGTTTGAAGAACTGTATTTTATTAAGTATCACAAACACACTTTACAGTTTACCACAAAAAGTCAAAGTTTCTTTCCAGTCCTTTTTCAATCAATCATTCACTTTTTTGATATTGACATCACTCAAACATTGGACAAAAGGCATGCATTGCTGAAAGGAAGTAGGGGTCTTTATGGTCCATATTTGACAAACAAGTTCATTTTATGTATTTTTTGCCAAAGAAAATTAAACTGGCAATCCATCCATCCATCCATTTTTTGTACCGCTTTATCCTCACAAGGGTCGCGGGCATGCTGGAGCCTATCCCAGCTATCTTAGGGCAGGAGGCAGGGTACAACGTGAACTGGTTGCCAGCCAATCGGTGGGCACATATAAACAAACAACCATTCATGCACACATTCACACCAAAGGGCAATTTAGAGTCTTCAATCAACCTACCAAACCGGCAATGATTTCAAATAATATTAATACATTTTGGAGCAATTGGTAACAAAAAAAAAAAACTTTTCAAACGCCCCTTTTTCATCACCAAAATCGAAAATTAAAAGGCACTGGCACAGCTGGTGTGGGAAAACGAATGTACTTTACTATTATATAAAGTGACAGTAATTAGTTATATGTTATATATCGTAGCTGTCAGGTGGAATCACCTCACCTTCAAAATGACAACTTTTCAGGAAATTAAAAAAAATAAATAAATTAAAAACAGCTTGCTTGAGTTTCCAAACACCGCTTTGTTCAAGTTAGTATTGTATCTTATATTGTTGTCATATACTGTATCATTGGATCACATGAACAACAGCTAGTACCCAAAAATTATGTTCGCTCAGTAATTTAATGTGCTGAAAAATTGCAAATTTATGAGGGTGTCATCAAGAAAACTATATAAAGACGGCAGGCGAGTGCCACTTCCTTGCGAGCCCCATGCATGAACCCAAGGAACGTGGCTTAATGTCCAAAAACTGTCAACAATCATCCTCAAAATGTCTCTGCTCATGGCAGGTTCAACCTCTGAAAATATCACAATCAGCAGCTGCAGTTTTGGGACATTAAGCGACACATCGCGTTCGGCCGGGAGACCCTCGTCATGGGTCATCCGACGTTATGACAGCCAGCCAAAGTCCACGTCTGTCACAAAATGCGGTCCACAGAAATGCGTTTGTGATCAATACATACCTGTAAATTTGATTTATGCATACACACTATACATTTGCGGCGGCACGGTGGCCGACTGGTTAGAGCGTCAGCCTCACAGTTCTGAGGTGCGGGGTTCAATCCCCGTCCCCGCCTGTGTGGAGTTTGCATGTTCTCCCCGTGCCTGCGTGGGTTTTCTCCGGGCACTCCGGTTTCCTCCCACATCCCAAAAACATGCATTAATTGGAGACTCTAAATTGCCCGTAGGCATGACTGTGAGTGCGAATGGTTGTTTGTTTCGATGTGCCCTGCGATTGGCTGGCAACCAGTTCAGGGTGTACCCCGCCTCCTGCCCGATGACAGCTGGGATAGGCTCCAGCACGCCCGCGACCCTAGTGAGGAGAAGCGGCTCAGAAAATGGATGGATGGATGGACTATACATTTGCGGGGAGGGTCAGCACGGACAGTTTTAGCCCGGCCCAAAAAATCCGGACAATTGAGAAGGTGAAAAGGTTTTAACGTGATATCTTTGAAATTCAGTACTGATCTGTTCTATCTTTGCACGTTTTCAGCACTTATCCTGTTTCCACTTAACATATTTAATGTATTATGTATGTGAGATTCTGATGGAAAATTTTTATATATTATTGCATAAAAACACATTGTTGCTGTGACTGCATTGAGATGATAGCACCCTTGTTCACTGGAAGCAAGAGCAGTTTGGAGGAGTGCTACAATGCACTTTTCACAAGGCAATAAAACTCCCACACCTCCAAGCACTGACCACATCCTTAAAAGGTCATGGAATGTGATACCACCTACTCAAGCTTAATAAAAAGAGCTGCGCAGCGACAGGCACCTCAGCGGAGTTGGGAGACATAAGCGCGGTGCTTGTTCTTGTAGCTGCTCTCACTTTGCAAAGTTACTTAACACGAGTTGTGATTTCTTACTTCTGTCTCCTTCCTTGGTATGAACTTGTTGGTTAAAATAAGCCTGACAAAACTTGGTCCTTCGAGCCGGATGCCAACATATCTGAGGTCCTCCGGGGTGTTGCTGACGGCGATTGAAAACTGTGCACAGCCAGACGAGTTCTGAAAAAGAAGTCCACTTTCCGTGGCCAGTTGCGTCAGCTTCCTCCCCGGGATCATGGATTGACAACATTCCGAATTCAGGCACCATCAAAGAGTACAGACGAGGAGTCGTGAACTGTGAGTGCAACCTTTCTTGTGTACGCACGTGTAAGAGCTGGGTTTGATTCCCATGCCAGAGGGGGGAGTTGAAGTCCGCCCCGGCCTCGACCAGAAAGCAGGGACTTAGTCTCGTGCTATAGGAGGGATATTAGTCTCGCATGTTCTTAAAAGTGGAGTTTATGTCTCGCACTTAATCGGAAAAGGGGGGGTTTAAGTCCAGCACTTATCCAAAAACATGGGGTAGTCCCGTGGAGGGTAGTCCAGCACGTCAAAAACATGGAGTAGTCCCGTCCAAAAAGGTCCGCGGTACACGGGAAGGGTTGAGGTGTGAAAGAGTGGGAGTGTGTGTCGTATGAATGCAACGAGTCACTAAAAAAACCAAAGCAGCGGGCAGCCGGAAACCTGACGGTGTTAACGTAAGGCTGTCGTCTGTTGAAGTAGGTGGCAAGTGACAAGTCGTTGATATTTCTTGCAGTCAAAAGGTGAATCGAAAACGGACAAGACCCACAAGGTTGTGTTCGCTCCACTGAGAGATTTTCACTCTGTTTGCTGCACTGTTGTCATGGTTAATTATGGGAAAGTGTTGTTGCAAAAGCCAAGTTGGCAGGGAATTGGCTGTTGATGAAAAATATGAAAGCTCAACTGAGTATGTGCTCAGGTGGAAAAATAAATATAATTTTAATGGAAAATTGACAATACCAAGGACCATTGAATTGGAAAAAAAAATACATTTGAAGAGAAGTTAGATAAAGAAATAGCAGCGGCTATTAGATGGGAAGTAGAAGCGCAAAAAACGGGAAAAGGTCAGTAAGATGATAAACAAAGATTGTTTATAAGAAATGAAGACAATGAGAAGCAGCATGGACACAGACAAGAGGCCTCTGCTCCACTCTTATCTGGCCCTGCGGGGGAGGAGAACCATATACTGGCTCTCCTCCACCTTCTGTAAACAATAATGTGATAAGCCTGTATTCGCCTATGCCAGCCACACCAGCACATACAAAAAGTAAAACTGGTGGTGTGGGCAATTGGAGCAGAATGATGGGTGGAGTATTAAGTCCAGACTCCTCTCCCAAATTGGAAGATTAATTGAAGGGGACATGTATCCCATGATTGAAGTGGCAAATCCTGCATATGAAGGTGAAGGAGGCAGAGAAGGCAGAACAATTCTTCTCTACAGACCTTGGTCAAAAGAAGAATGTGTGAAAGCGGTGGAAAGCTTAACCCCTTACAAAAGAGATGTAGAAGAGTGGTGCCGTGATATGCAACAACTGGTTAGCACATATCACTGAAATGGAATGAGATCAGAAGTAAAAGAGTGGATTAAGAAACATGATGAGTTCATGAATCATGCGAGACATGCTGAAAGTGTAGTACGAAATAAAAAGAAAAAGAATGTAGGGTAAAAGATAGAGACATTCTGGTGTACTGAAGGAGCAGAGGAAATAAATTATGCTGTTAATAGTGGAAGAGAGAGTTGGAATCAGTCAAAACTGAATGCAGAAGGTTGCTGGAATTGTGGAAAAGAAGGACATTGGCAAGAGATGGTCTTGGCTAGATAAGTCTGAACACAGACAAATTGTAAAAGATGACTGTGTTAGCAATATACACATATAAATATGATAGCTGGGATAGGCTCCAGCACGCCCGCGACCCTTGTGAGGAGAAGCGGCTCAGAAAATGGATGGATGGATAGATGGATTTATCATGACTTATCATTTGAAAATATTCAATTGTACGCTGGACCGGTCTGTCATTAACTCAATGTCCACGGTTGGGCACTATAATACCAACAGTTTCCATAGTGTAGTGGTTATCACATTCGCTTAACACGTGAAAGGTACCTGGTTCGAGACCGGGTGGAAACAGCGATTTTTTTTGTCTCTCTCTCGTCAGAGCTGTTGTACGTGGTTTGCTGGTCACGTTGTAAATCTCAAGTGGAGTGGAAGTTACTGTAGTTTAGTGTTGATCATGTGCACCTCACATGTGAAACGTCCCTGTTTTAAAACTGGGTGTGAACAAGGCCTTTTCAAAAAAAAAATATTATTATTATATGCTATGAAAAACAGCTTCACCAAAAGGTGAAGCTGGCAAAATGTCTCAAGTGATGACTGCATGCTGGAGTTGTCCTTGAAGTCATCAAGGTTTTGCAGAACTTACATACTGTAGTGTAGCACAAGCCGTTGCTATGCTTTTTGGACTCATTTATATGCTAAATCTCAGATACCCCAGTGACCTCCGTGACACCTTTGAGGTCGTGCAAAAGATTATTATGGACATGGATGGGCGTAAACTCTTCAAGAGCACTTGGACTGAAGAACAGTCTGCTCCTGTTCTAGGAGTCGTAAATGTCAAGCAGAATGGAAATCTGCATGTCAGGGAGCTGTTGTACGTGGCTTGCTGGTGATGTTCTACAGTGGAAGTTCCCGTAGCTTAGTGGTGTGCATGTGCGCCTCATGTGTGAAAGGTCCCTGGGTAAAAACTTAGTATGAGCAAGGCCAGGTTATTATTATTTTAATTAATCTGCCTTCAAAAACAGTTCCGACCAAAACCTTCTCCCCGTCGGGAATAAAATCTTGAGCTCCTGCTCGGACACCGTGAATAGTTCTGCCAGTGAAGTGAGAATCAGGATCGAGAGGCTGCGTGTGAAGATTCTCAAGGTGTGTGTGTGTGTGTATCTTGAAAACTGCGTTCCGTTTGTCTCAAAAATTAATCCGCGTGCCCGCTGATCTACAAACGCACCATCAACAATACACAAGCAGAATTTACAAATAATAAGTCATGATAAATGCACAGACATAAAAAAAAAAATACACATGTAAATTGCAGATATGTTTGTGGATTTGAAAAACTCGTATGTAAGTCACAGATATATTTGTGTCAAAGATTTTGACATAAATCTATCCCCATAGTTTATCATGGCATATAAAAAAAAAAGATTAACTCCCAAGCATTGTTTCCACCCGGTTTCGAAGCAGGGACCTTTTGCGTGTGAGGCAAACATGATAACCACTACACAATGGAAACTGCTAGCTTGCTTTGTCCAACCGTCCCAACAGTACTTTTTGGAGCTGCCAGCCAGCTCCAAAAATCTGCATTTGACGTTTTGGACGGTAAATCGAGTAATCAATCCTTCACTCATTCATTCATCTTCCGTCCCGCTTTTCCTCACTAGCCTTGGAAAAGTCTGAGGCCAGAGGGCACGTGAAGAAATTCAAT